>NC_053162.1:44408672-44521308 GCF_016835505.1 Polypterus senegalus
AAGTCAACAAAGGCAATAGTTTTTGCAAAAGTCCTTCAGTGCTTTATTAACAAATCATGTGCAAACAGTGCAGTGCAGATACTTTTAGAAATAAAGAAATAGCTCAGCCCAGTTTTATACGATTAGGAATTGCTGTGGTGTGAATTTTTGTATATAAATTGATAAACATTTTGTATGTCTTTATTTGTATGTTAGACAAAGCAAATGCAATATTAGTGTTACAGGGTGTTATATCATTGATAAGAACAGCAATGCTTTGACGTTTAACTAGCCAGGATTGAGTCAAGATGTGGAATTTATTTGCAGGGTCAGGGATGTGCCCGAAAACGGTTTGGCAAGTGATTCTCTACAGGACAGAAAGACAACCTAGCAGGAAAGCCACCAAGCTGGAAAGCTTGAACTCAACAAATGGTTTTAGGGGCAGGAGTGAAAGGCATTGTTTGGTCTAAAATATGGCTGTTTGGGATTGGTTTTGAATCAGAAGCCATTCTGTAGCACAGCACCCTATTGGCCTTAGGATATGGACAGAATATGTATAAATTTGGTCGCTTGACCCCTTCCTCTCTCTCTGTCACACACCATGGCTAAAAGAAGGCCGCACTGAGAAGCACAACTCGGCAGCCATATTGAGAAAGGCAAGTGACCTGTCCTGAAGAATGCGGACTTGAAATGACATAATTAGAAACATTTAAGTAACTACATGTCTGTCTGCCACCTGACACTACACATCAGCATTTATCAGGTTATATGGTTGCAAATATTCACATGTACTTTGCTTATTGTTATTATTTTATGTATACTATCAATTATACATTATTTAAAGTTGTATCTTAACTCCTGCTTATCTTTTACTCTATGTAATTGCCTGAGGTTATAGATGTAGAAAAGAAGGTGGGGAGAAGTAATAAAGTACAATGCCTTAATAAACAGTGGTAAGTCTATGGGATTTGAGGCATTCCAATAAAGTCTACACAATAAAGAGTACAAAAGGGGAAAGTAGAGTAATATAGAAGTCTCCCAAGACAAAACGGGGATTCAGGTGCGCTGGCACCAATTACAGACCCCAGAGCAATACAACAGGGTGACCCGATTTGACAGTCAAATTACAGCACAATAATACAAAATCTAGCTTAATACTGTTTAGTCCATTTCAAGCAAGCAAACTGCTACTCAAATAAACTTTCCTTCCCCACAAGTTATAAACATGGCTCCTTTTTTGCATGAGTCGCATGGCCAGAGAATTACATATCACTAACAGAACAATGCCTTTAAATTGATTTTTTAATATTTTTTTTTCTGCTGCTCATAACAAGAGCCCATTTGGTTATGTGTGTTGTATTTTTTATCTTTTCAGGTGAAACAACGTAACTGACAGTGAAGGGCTGTGTTCACATGCATCTATAAAGGAAAAAAAATTAAATGTTATTTCTGTAACAAGCAAGAAAAAAGGTAAGAGACAATATTTTGTCTGTATTGTCTTCTTCAAGTGTGTCACTGAGACGTGTCTGTTTCCTCTGTTCTTGTTCAGTATAGAAATAATCTTTTAATTTTCTTTCCTTATTTAGAAAATATGACACTGCTAAACCCAAGCAATTCAATTACAAACATACTGGTAAAATAACACATATTATGTTCTCACAGGACCCCTCTTTTTAAAAAAATATGTTGTGAAATACATAAATGTTTAAACAGCTTAATTGTTTATTATAAATGTTGCAGTTACATAAAAATTACTGCAGGCTTTGACTTTGGTATTGTCTCAAAAAACAAAAGCGATTGATTGTTTTAAATATGGAGTATTTTCCCTTACCTTCTACTATATTGCTTTTTTATATCTTTAAAAATATTTTTTAAATTTTCTTACATGTTTACAAAGCATCAGCCAACAGTAGTTGAGTTAATGCAAAAATACTTTATTTGCTCCACTTACCCCACCTTTGTATTCCTGTATTTGATGCACATTTGTGCTTTACTTTTTCGGACAGGCTGTTTAATTAGCCATAATTTGGTTGATTCTCACTGTATTATTCGATTTTTATAAATAATTGTGTAGCAGTTGCTGTGTATGACAGGTCATTGGTTGAATGAAGTCTAACTATCAGTGAAATTGATAGGTTTTAAATTTTAAGTGAAGCAGGATGTACTGTATAACATTACATTCTCATTAGGCTGGAAAGAAAAAGAGGTTGTTTCATATGCTAAAGAAATGCAAAAAAGAAACTTTAAGTCTTTATAAAATTGTGCAGAATTTTAAGAAAAAATAGCCCAAAATGAGAAATCACACCCAAGCATTTTTTTATTTACAAAGGAATTAAAAATAGCCCAACTGGCCATTAAACTGCTCAATCTGGCAATTACCCCTCCTCGAACCCCCAGCCTTATCGTGGTGGAGTGGTTTGTGTGTCCCAATGATCCTTGGAGCTCTGTTGTCTGGGGCTTTATGCCCCTGGTACTGCCACCCAAGCCAAACTGGTCCTAGGTGAGGGATGAGACAAAGTGCGGTTCAGTAGACATTCTATGATGAATAAAAAATTTGGACGCCATTTTCCCTCGCCTGGATGCGGGTCACCGGGGCCCCCCTCTGGAGCCAGGTCTGGAGGTGGGTGCAGGCCCAGCCAGGCACAGCCTGAAGGGGCAACGTGGGTCCCCCTTCCCATGGGCTCACCACCTATGGGAGGGGCCAAGGAAGTCGGGTGCAGTGTGAGTTGGGTGGTGGCCAAAGACGGGGACTTTGGCAGGTCCGATTGTCGGCTACAGAAGCTGACTCTTGGGACGTGGAATGTCACCTCTCTGAAGGGAAGGAGCCTGAGCTAGTGCGCAAGGTTGAGAAGTTCCGCTAGATATAGTCGGGCTCACCTCGACGCACAGCTTGGACTCTGGAACCAATCTCCTTGAGAGGGGCTGGACTCTCTATCACTCTGGAGTTGCCCCCGGTGAGAGGCGCAAGCAGGTGTGGGCATACTTATTGCTCACCGACTTGGAGCCTGTACATTGGGGTTTACCCTGGTGGACAAGAGAGTAGCCTCCCTCCGCCTTTGGGTGGGGGGACGGGTCCTAACTGTTGTTTGTGCGTATGAACCAAATGGTAGTCTGGAGTACCCACCCCTTTTGGAGTCCCTGGAGGGGGTGCTAGAGGGCATAACTTCTGGGACTCCTCTACTGCTGGGAGACTTCAATGCTCATTCCTAGAACCAATGGGCAATGACGGTGAGACCTGGAAGGGCTCGCCTTGGGTGGGGGTGATTGGGTTGACCTGGAAGGGCATGATTGGGAGGAATGGCCCCCGATCTGAACCCGAGCGTGTTTTGTTATTGGACTTCTGTGCTCATCATGGATTGTCCATAACGAACACCATGTTCAAGCATAGGGGTGTTCATATGCGCACTTGGCACCAGGACACCCTAGGCCTCAGGTCGATGATCGACTTTGTGGTCGTGTCGTCGGACTTACGGCCACATGTCTTGGACACTCGGGTGAAGAGATGGCCAGAGCTGTCAAATGATCAACACCTGGTGGTGAGTTGGCTTTGATAGTGGGGGAGGATGCCGGTCAGGACCGGTAGGCCCAAAACGTATTGTGCGGGTCTCCTGGGAATGTCTGGCAGAGTCCCCTGTCAGAAGTAGCTTCAACTCCCACCTCCTGCAGAACTTCGACCACGTCACGAGGGAGGTGGGGGACATTGAGTCCGAATGGGCCATGATCCGTGCCTCTATTGTTGAGGCGGCTAACCAGAGCTGTGGCCGTAAGGTGGTCGGTGCCTGTCGTGGCGGCAATCCCCGAACCCGTTGGTGGACACCAGCGGTGAGAGATGCCGTCAAGCTGAAGAAGGAGTCCTACCAGACCCTTTTGTCCTGTGGGACTCTGGAGGCAGCTAATAGGTACCGACAGGCCAAGCGGAATGCGGCTTTGGTGGTTGCTCAGGCAAAAACTCAGGCATGGAGGAGTTTGGAGAGGCCATGGAGAATGACTTTCGGAAGGCTTCGAGGAGATTCTGGTCCACCATCTGGCATCTCAGTAGGGGGAAGCAGTGCAGTGTCAACACTGTATATGGTGGGGATGATGCGCTCCTGACCTTGACTCGGGATGTTGTGGGTTGGTGGGAGGAATACTTCGAAGACCTCCTCAACCCCACCAACATGCCTTCCAATGAGGAAGCAGAGCCTGGGGACTCAGAGGTGGGCTCCCCCATCTCTGGTACTGAGGTCACCGAGGTGGTCAAAAAATTCCTTGGTGGCAGGGCCCCGGGGGTGGATGAGATAAGCATGGAGTTCCTCAAGGCTCTGAATGTTGAAGGACTGTCTTGGTTGACATGTCTCTGCAACATCGCATGGACATCGGGGACAGTGCCTCTGGATTGGCAGACTGGGGTGGTGGTCCCCCTCTTTAAAAAGGGGGACTGGAGGGTGTGTTCCAACTACAGAGGGATCACACTCTTCAGCCTCCCTGGAAAAGTCTATTTGGAGGTTCTGGAGAGGAGGATCCGTCGGATAGTCGAACCTCAGATTCAGGGGGAACAGTGTGGTTCAGTTCTACACCCTTAGCAGAGTTCTGGAGGGTGCATGGTAGTTTGCCCAACCAGTCTACATGTGTTTTGTGGACTTGGAAAAGGCATTCGATCGTGTCCCTCGAGGGAATCCTGTGGAGGGTGCTCCGAGAGTATGGGGTACCGGACCCCCTGATAAGAGCTGTTTGGTCCTTGTAAAATCAGTGTCAGAACTTGGTCCGCATTGCCGGCAGTAAGTTGAACCCATTACCGGTGAGAGTTGGACTTTACCAGGGGTGCCCTTTGTCACCGATTCTGTTCATAACTTTTATGGACAGAATTTCTAGGCACAGCCAGGGTGTTGAGGGGGTTCGGTTTGGTGGACTCAGGATTGGGTCACTGCTTTTTGCAGATGATGTTTTCCTGTTTGCTTCATCAGGCCATGATCTTCAGCTCTCTCTGGATCGGTTCGCAGCTGAGTGTGAAGCGGCTGGGATGGGAATCAGTACCTCCAAATCCGAGACCATGGTCCTCAGCCGGAAAAGGGTGGAGTGCCCTCTCAGGATTGGAGGCGAGATCCTGCCCCAAGTGGAGGAGTTCAAGTATCTCGGGGTCTTGTTCACGAGTGAGGGAAGAATGGAGCGGGAGATCGACAGGTGGATCGGTGCGGCGTCCGCACTGATGTGGGCTCTGCATCGGTCTGTCATGGTGAAAAAGGAGCTGAGCCGTAAGGCAAAGCTCTCAGTTTCCCAGTCGATCTGCGTTCCTTACCCTCACCTATGGTCATGAGCTATGGGTAGTGACCTAAAGAATGAGATCGCGAATACAAGAGGCTGAAATGAGTTTCCTCCACAGGGTGTCTGGGCTTTCCCTTAAAGACAGGGTGAGAAGCTCAGTCATCCAGGAGGGGCTCAGAGTAGAGCCACTGCTCCTCCGCATCAAGAGGAGTCAGATGAGGTGGCTCGGGCATCTGATCAGGATGCCTCCCTGGTGAGGTGTTCCGGGCACGTCTAACCGGGAGGAGGCCCTGGGGAAGACCCAGGACACGCTGGAGGGACTATGTCTCTCGGCTGGCCTGGGAACGCCTTGGGATTCCCCTAGAAGAGCTGGAAGAAGTGGCCGGGGAGGGAAGTCTGGGTATCTCTGCTCAAGCTGCTGCCCCTGCGACCCAACCTTGGATAAGCGGAAGAAGATAGATGGATGGATGGAATCTGGCAAGTATGTCTTCACATGAATGTACAATCAGTCGATTACCCCATCAACACTCTGGAACTGCTCTGCTCACACACACATCTACACCCCTCCACCAAAGCCTGAGCACTCCTTTATTTATTTATTTTAAAGCACACATCACCATGGACTTCACTCCCTATATCACAACTCTTTGTTGCCTCTGCTTCTTATGAGACATGAGAATGCTGCCTGAGGTACTTTACAAGGGAAGACTTCCTAAGGAGAGCCTGTTATGTAATATGAAAAACCCAACAATTAAACAGACTGACATGAGCACAGATGATGCATGTGTGACTAATGTGTTCTCATTGATTTTGTACCAATGACTTCATATCAAATAAATGTACACAGTTTATGTTACATATTGCATCAAATTTCATAGAAAATTCCATCACAAAATCAGAAAAGATCAAAGGAGTAGTGTATTATTAACTGAAGTAAAATCATATGGAAAGACAGATGAGTGAAACAGCAGTTTGACTTTGCATAGAGTTTTGTGACACTGCCTCTAGAATTTCTTTAGCATGCGATTTTGCAAATGTGAAATATAAAAAAAAAACTCTTTAAAATGAAGCTTTATGAGATTTCAAAGTGGTTTGATGTGAAGAACCAGGATTACTGCTCCATGAGGGTCATTTCTGTCTTAATTTTTTATACAATTTCTTGTATTAGGAATTTGTTAGTTTTCGCATACCCCTTGGGGTCAGAGTGCAGGGTCAGCCATTGTACAGCGCCCCTTGAGTAACTGAAGGTTAAAGGCCTTGCAGAGTAGGATCTCTTTTGGCAGTGATGGGGATTCAAACCAGCAACCTTCTGGATACCAGTGCATAGCCTTAGCTTCAGAGCCACCACTCCACCCCAAATTTAACGCTACTTTAAGTTTTGCCATTTATTTCTTGGCCTCAAATAATTGTTAATCTGTTGTTTTTATGAGTTTCTGAAATCAAGAAATTCCATAAATAATTTTTTTTTTGCTTTGATGCGTTTTTATGAATATTTCTTTTTGAATATTTTCTCCTGCAACCCCATATTTTTTATATAAATGCCACCTTTTTGTTGTAGTGTTGCTAGGCTTAATGGAGGTGCATGTCATGTCATTTTATCGCCACAAAGCGATAAAGGTCGCATGACACATTTCTGAATTATCTAAGTATTCAGATTTTATTTCCAAGAACTTGGCTCATGACTTATATTAGTTTGGTCTCCTGGTTTTGACTTGTGTGTGTTGGTTTCCTGACTTTAATTCTTGTTTCTCATAATAACTAATTAATATCAGTCATCTTCCTGGCTCCTGACTCTCTTGCTATACATCCTTTTTGAAACAGATTTCTGCTTCACTGTTAAGTTCTGTTTAAAATATTTATTGGCATCTGCTTTAGCTTTCTTTCCTCATTTCATCTTCTGATCCTTAATCTAAAGCAACTGTGATTACTTCTTTCTGCGCAGTCATTGCAACTCCACAGACAAAACCACAGTCTCCTTCTTTGTCCTCCCTCCAATGCCACCCCAATCTTCCGCTGCTCCTTCCTGGTGGCTCAAGATGATCTCATTTGCCTTGTGCACTGCCTGTCTGTACATTTACACCATTTGGTCAGCCCCCCTCTGCTCTTTTTAGGTTAGAAAAAAAACACCTGCAGATTTCACTGGCTGCATCATTTGCTTTGAGAGTTTCATGCAAATCATTATGCTTATCACTACAAGGAAACATATTAACACTATAAAGGACTTGAAAATCTCCTGGCAATGATTGTATATCACAATCATTGATAAACAAATCAGAAGAAATATGAAAAGCTGAATGTAGATAAAGGTGATACAGAGGGGAGCAGTAAAAACTGATGGACAAGCAATTGAATATTGTTAATTCCTCTTTAGTCAGTAATTCTCCAAAATTCTTAATAAAATAATGTCTCACTGGGTTTATAAGTGAAAGTGCTCGCACATGTTGATATATTTTCATTTAGTACTTTACAGGATAACCTTATTAGACTTTTAGCCATTTTACTAATCTACTTGTGATAATATTAGTACTTTGTCTACTACTAGTAATCTATTAAAAAAACAAAAATATCTGATAAGATCAGTATTTAAATGTCTTACCTCTGTGTTCCATATTGTGAGGTGTAGCACAGGCAATCTACTGTGAAGTTGGACAGAGCTTCAATAAATGCCTGATTTTCATCTGTTAATGTATTTGTTTTTTGTACCCAATTTTCCAAACAATTATCCTTTCTAAAAAATGAATATATAAATACATTTAAAAAACAAATAAGAAAGAAAGAAAGAAAGAAAGAAAATCATTGGTATATATATTATATAATACAGGGTGAGTCAAAATTATTTAACAATTAAATTGTAGAAACTATTTATTCACAAAACATACTTCATATGTGCAAGATGATTTACATGAATGTCTCAACCTGTTCACCATCATGTTCAACACATGTACCATATGTGGCACATAAATTGTCCGCATAAATTGTATATAAGTATATACATAGCAGTACTATTAGTGTTACCATAATTTTAACTCACCCTATATATATATATATATATATATATATATATATATATATATATATATATATATATATATATATATACTGTATATATATATATACAGTATATATATATATAAATATATATATATTTATGTATTTATTTATATATATATATATGTAATAATGCTTTGTTTCATGTAATAAGGGGCTGCAAGTCACCATAATGAAACTTGTACATTCTTTTCAAAACTCTGGTTTTCCTCCCAAATCTCATCACATACAAGTCAGGTTCATCTGGTGTCTCTAAATTGGTCTAACATGAGTAAGTGGATGAGTAATGTGCCACATGATGGACTTCAGCTTCATTTATGGTTAGCTTGAAGAAGGCATAGAAGAACAAAAGGAAGAAGGAGAAGAATATAAAGATATGCCTTCAAAATTGCCTGAAAGATGTGTGATCTGAGATTTACAAAGTCAAGTGATGGTGTGAAATTGAGTAATCAGCATTTTCAACACTGTAGTATATACTACAGTAGTATATTACCACAGTAATATAGACAATGCAAAATTTCAGAATATGTAATACTATACGTTTTTTCACCCTAGAAAATGGAAGGAGATTCTCATTGTGTCAGTATCAAGAACTTGACACATCTTCCATTGGACTGCTGTACTAACTCTAAAGCTGAGCAGAATTCTCTGGCTTTTTGTTTTTCAATGACAAGCGGTACGTCAGAGGCACACAGAGTGAAACAAACACTAGGGAGAGCAAACTGATTTACTATTTTATAAGATGTGCTTGTAATATTAACTGGACTGCTGAAAATTACAGCATTTATTAAAATTGTCACTTTATGTTTCATACCTCACATTTTGCTGAGACAGTCACTGTAAGGCTCTAAATATCTTTCCACAAAAAAGACATCAAATGCAATAAAAACATACAATTTAATAAAGGTTTATTTTCAAGGCACATATAATGACTCATACACAAAAGACTAGTAGGTCACCTATCAAGCCATATTTCTCAGCTTTCTTTTATAATGATATTGAGATGAAACACACCAGACCAAACTGGGAATGGCCACTCACACTGGACTCATTCAAAGCCACCAATTAGTCTAATTTGCAATGTGTGAGAAAAAGTGACATGGGAGGAAATTCCAAGACATCACACAGCTCCAACTTTTCTAATGAGACCATCATCACCATGAGCCTTCTCACAAACAATGATAAAAGGTTTAACAGAGAAGAGAGTGTCGTAATGACACAATAAAGGCAGGACAGCAAATTCACCATTAACGTCAATAAAGCCAAAGAGCTGAACACACTCCCATCTATATGGCATGGAAAGCTGTAGAGAGTGTCAGCAGCTTCAAATTTCTTACAGTCCCCATCACTGATGACCTAAAGTAGAGGCAAAATTTGGCTTTACTTCTTTATATGTTTGAAGAAAGCCCAGGGGCCTCATGTATAACGCCGTGCGTAGAACTCGCACTATAACATGGCGTAACCACAAAAGCCGAAATGTGCTTACGCAAAGAAAAATCCAGATGCAGGAATCTGTGCGTACTCCAATTTCCACGTTCTTCCGCTACATAAATCCCGATCAGCGTGAAAAATAACGCTCGTGCACGCATTATGTAACGCCCCAAATCCCCCCAGAATTACGCCTATTTGAATATGCAAATCAATATAAATCGCCCTTAAGCGCAGCCTTCTGTGAAAAGACAATGGGAAAAGCACGGGGGGAAACATAAGAATTTCAGCGAATACCAAGTGGAGGCAAAGGAAAAACATACTATTTGTTCAAATAAACCGTGGTATAATCAACAAAAGGAAGTTGATCGAGTGATATAGCGTGTTGGAGAAACATGAAAGCTCACATCCACAAAATCGCACAGTGCCGGAAATAAAAAAGAAGTCACATATCAAAGTCGCCGTGGAATGCCGAGTTGTAAGCCCACTGTCCGAGTGTCATATGAAAGCTTATTAGGGTACAGAGAAAAAACCACACGGTGGGGAAAAAGCACGAAATGTCCACTTCAATCTCGACATTTCCACTTTAATCACGTAGTTTATTTTGTCATTAAAGTAGAACATTATAAAATTCATCTTAAAATCGTTTAATTAACCAGTTTCTCAAATCACATCGTAATTAAAGTAGCACGTTAAATGCTTTGTTTTGTATTTGATTTTCTATGTGCTCTATGTGTGTGAATCACTACTTGTTTCTTAAACCGGCTCTCTTCCTCCAACTGGGCACAGAATCCATTACATTCGTGATATTACAGCTCTCTGAATAACTAAAATACTGAGATGTATACGTGATGTCATTTTCATGATGATAGGAGTTAAAGCACGTTATTAAACATGTTTCACTTCGATGAAATAATTTATTGCAGCAGTACTCAGGGCGGCTCTAAGCTTGTGGTGGCACTGGGCAGAGGAAGAATCGGTGGCTCCTTAGCCCGCCAATGTCAGTAAAGTATCTTATGCACGGTGGATGGCCACGTATGTTGCAGACACTAGCCGCCTCGTGCTCATGACACAAGCATTTAACTTTTGCCAAAATTTGTCGCTGCGTTTTTAGCTGTGTTGTTATTTTATCTTTCTGTTTTATATTCAATATATATTGGCGTAGCCGTCACTGCAGTCAGTGCTTTTCTTTCCCCAAGTAACCGATCACCATACAATCAGCTCTGTAATAGACGTTAAGCCATCTGTAAGCTTAGCGCCGATTCTTCAAAACGTTTAAAGAACATTGAAATATCTTTGTAGTACATGTTTAATTATTCTATCCTTAAAGACACTCCCAGTGAAGAATATAGATTATTTAAATGAAGTTAAAGTTTTATCTGTATAATTTAACAAACATATTTTGCTGCATTTCACCTTAAAAATGATATCGTCATCATATGTAAATCGCGCTTTATAAAGTGGCTCAGGTTGTGCGATATTATAACTATAGTGCAAGTTTACAATGAGGTGATTGTACTTATAAGTACAAACAGTTCTACAAGGAGCACTTGATTGGCTGCATTTAAAGTTCTTGGGATTAAACTGTTTTGAACCGCGAGGTCTGTACAGGAAAGGCTTTGAAACGTTTTGCCGTGGCAGAGACAGCGTGTCCTTGAAGCTGTATACTGATAATTCTCTTTCCGATCAGCTGCTGCTGTGATTCACACTCAGATACAGTGATATAAATATTCCGAGTGGTGCAGTGAAAGTAATATGGAAAAAGATGATCCGCTGTGGCAACTCCTAACGGGAGGAGCTGAAAGAAGAAGAAGAAGAAGAAGTGAGAGTAACAACGCTAAAGCAGTTATGGCATTTGGAATACTATGGCTGTTCCCTGAACCATTATATTGTTACGAGTTAATTACAATCAGATGCATTACACTAATAAACAATATGCGGTTAGTTTCTGTGTATTTATAAAGCCGCGTCATGAAAATAATGAGTAATCACACAAGAACAGTAGCACTGCTTTGACGCTGGGTGCCGCCAGTTTGCAAAACCGAGCAGAGAACTTGCGTACGACAAGACATGAGGTACCGTGGAAAAGTGCGTGGCTTTACGCCAAGTGTAGGTTTTATACATCGCGATTTGAACGTGGAAAAGTTCTTACGCAACATTTCTGTGCGTACGCACCGTTTATACATGAGGCCCCAGGTGTCTTCCTTTGTGCCCATTAACTACTAAAAGTGCAGAGTGGAGTCCATAGATACTGTCCACCTAATATCTTATCACGGTACCTGTTCATCTTGAGGCAACAAGGTGTTCCAAAGGGTGATAAAATTGGCATGGAATATTAATGGCAAACATCTTTATTCTGTTCAGAATTTACAGTGTATAACATACACAGTCTTAATACTAAACAATCACTTGACTTCCTCATCTGCTCTGGAAAATGGTTTGGGACCATCAGCACTTGTACCAGTAACAGTTTTTAACATCAAGCCATAAGGCCACTCAATATGAACTCATGCTGACAACTATATGAGCAGACTTGATGTAGTGTATGTACTTCTACTAAATATATTGTATGGTGTCATGATATTTGTGTAACATCACTGCCACTGGTCTGTAGGAGATATGCAACAAAGTTCTCATTGTACTTTGTGCACATGACAATAAACTTAAACATAGAGGGCATCACCACCAGAAATCAAGCTGAGAACCTAAAACTCATCCCTCCATCCATCCATTCATTAATGTCTTGAATTTCTTTTCTCTAGTTTAGGGTGTTGGGAGCAGTTGCCTAATCCCAGGATCATCAAGAGCAAGGCCGGATGCAGCCTTAGATAGGACACAAGTTCATTAAACTTATGCAACCTCACTCAGTCACAAGAGTCATTAGACAACCTAACAAGCACGTGGCTGAGATTTAAGAGGAAAACTGCAGTAACACCTAGAAAGACACAAGAAGAACATGAAACAATAACCAGACTGAGACTGCAATGTCATTTGAGGCAGTGTGGCATTAGTACTAAGCACTGTGCATAAATTCCAACAATAAAATAATTCACAATATTAAAAGCACAAATTCTGCCAAAACAACCCAAATGAGGTGAGAGTGAAAATCCAAACACAATTTCAGTGATTTTTTAGTAGAAAGAAGGATAAAAAAACTCCAGCTGAACCTGTAGCAGTGCAGCTTTCAGTTGTATTTACTGGAGAGCCTGGAAAAGTTAAAAAAAATATTAGCAACAAAAGAAAATGGAAATCCATGTGCAATGTTCTTAAATTTATAAAATAAAATGTATATGAGTGATATTTAACAACTTACTGCAGTTCTGCTTAGTCCCAATTATGTTGAATGACTGATACTGCCTGCTGGAGATGCCAGTCCCGTTCACTACAGACACGGTCATCAGCTGGCCAGTTGTTCCATTCACAATGGTGTAATCTGCACAGCACTCATTGTTTAATGGAGTGCAAGGATGTTGCAGAGAAAAATCTCCATGTTTAAAGTAGAAGGTGTGATTAGTTTCACTCCATGCCATACAGAATATGTTTCCTGATCCACTGAATATTGCTGAAGGACTGAGGAACACAGAATGCCAGCATTGACTACGACCTGCCCACCTTGATTAGATATTATCCAGTTACACACTCCACCTCCAACTGTCAAATAAACAGAGCTGACAGTAGTTTTAACGCAGAACTCAAACCCCACCTCAAATGGCACTGAGAAACACAAGAAAGAGAAGTGAAGTGAGTCATCAGGACTTGTGTACAACTGAGCATCACTTCAAACCTGCAGACTGACACAAACTTGATACACCAGTTTATCACATTCATGTAACATCGTTCACTCAGAAGAGTCATCAGACAACCTAACATGCCTGTGTTTGGGTTTCACAGCAAATGCTGGAATGAAAAACCCCTAAAGACACAAAAAGAACATGTAAATGTCTGAAAGAGAGTAACCAGGTATTGTTAAAAATAACTCTGAAGGCTAAAAGCATAAATTATTCCTCAAAAATACAAAAGAGGTGAGTGTGGAAATGCAAACAGAGCTTTGGTATTCATTTATAGGAAGAAAGGAAAAAAATCAAACTAGACCTTCAGGATTGGAGCTGTTGGTTTCAGTTGTTGAAGAACCTGAAAATGTAAAACAAAACAAAAAGTAAGTGAAGTAAATAGAAATGTATGTGTAACATTCTAATAATATGCATTAATGATATTTAATTACTTACTACAGCTCTGTTTCATTCCAGTTATGTTTAATGACCAATACAACCTCCTGAAAATGCCATTGTTATTCACTTTAGATATGAAGTAAGAAATTAAGAAAAGGATTCCTAGCTGTGTTTAGAGACTCGAGGCTTTGGTAGCACTAGCAGAATTCACAAGGAAACCTTTCTGAAATCTTCTGTTTTAACATTCCTAATAACAAAGCATTTAAAATCTCAAAGTATGATGACAGCAAGCTTTAAACATCAGAAACATGCTTTGCAAACACTGCCTGTAACTGAGCAGCTACTTGATCAACACATTAGCACTAAGCACTGTGCATAAATTCCAACAATAAAATAATTCAGAATATTAAAACACAAATTCTGCCAAAACACCCCAAATGAGGTGAGAGTGAAAATCCAAACACAATTTCAGTGATTTTTTAGTAGAAAGAAGGAAAAAAAACTCAAACTGAACCTGTAGCAGTGCAGCTTTCAGGTGTATTTACTGGAGAGCCTGGAAAAGTTAAAAAAAATATTAGCAACAAAAGAAAATGGAAATCCATGTGCAATGTTCTTAAATTTATAAAATAAAATGTATATGAGTGATATTTAACAACTTACTGCAGTTCTGCTTAGTCCCAATTATGTTGAATGTTAATGGAAGGCAAGGCTGTTGCAGAGAAAAATTTCTGTGTTTAACGTAGAAGGTGTGATTAGTTTCAGTCCACACCATACAGAAAATATTTCCTGATCCACCTGAATATTGTTGAAGGCCTGAGGAGCATGGAATGCCAGCATTGACTACGACCTGCCCATCTTGATTAGAAATTTCGTAGTTACACACTCCAGCGCCGACTGTCACATTAACAGCTGACAATAGTTGTAACACAGAACTCAAACCCCACCTCAAATGCCATTATTGAAAAATAACTCTGAAGGATAAAAGCATTAATCCATCCATCCATTATCCAACCCGCTATGTCCTAACCACATGGTCACATGGGTCTGCTGGAGCCTATCCCAGCCACCACAGGGTGCATGGCGAGAAACAAACCCTGGGCAAGGCGCCAGCCCACTTCAGTGTGCACACACACACACACACACCAAGCATGCACTAGGGACAATTTAGAAAAAAGCATTAATTATTCCTCAAAAATACAAAAGAGGTGAGTGTGGAAATGCAAACAGAGATTTGGTATTCATTTATAGAAAGAAAGGAAAAAAAAATCAAACTAGACCTTTGGAGCTGGTGGTTTTAGCTGTTGAAGAACCTGGAAATGTAAAACAAAACAAATAGTAAGTAAAGTAAATAGAAATGCATGTGTAACATTCTAATAATATACATTAATGATATTTAATTACTTACTACAGCTCTGTTTCATTCCAGTTATGTTTAATGACAAATACAACCTCCTGAAAATGCCATTGTTATTCACTTTAGACATGAAGTAAGAAATTAAGAACAGGATTCCTAGCTGTGTTTAGAGACTCGAGGCTTTGGTAGCACTTGCAGAATTTACAAGGAAACCTTTCTCAAATCTTCTGTTTTAACATTCCTAATAACAAAGTATTTAAAACCTCAAAGTACGATGGCAGCAAGCTTTTAACATCAGAAACATGCTTTGCAAACACTACCTGTAACAGATGAGCTACTTGATCAACACAACGAAAAATTTTTTTTTATTCAAGTTAGCCGCTCTGAATCACACTCTCCATGACAAACCATGATAACTTTAAATTTATTTCAAAGTTTCACAATCCTCTGTAACATAATTTAAAAAATAAAGATGGACTGAGCTTTGTTTGTCAGATCTCTAATTGACTGTTTGTCATGACCAAGCTATTCCACTTGAAGTAGCCACTTCATGTAAACACCACTGGCTAACCTGAGGCAGGAACTGATTCTCTGTTTATCACATTCTGCAGGTCTTTAGAATCTCATGATTTTGCATGATCATCTTTTTTAAAAGAAATATTTGCACTGGGACTGACACAGCAGCATAGTGCTTAACACTGTTATCTCATTGCTCCTGGACACTGTTCTGATAACTGTCTAGGTAGTGTGTCCAGCAGGGGCATTGCAGGACCCCAAACCCCAGACACAACCTCACAAACCCAACTCCCAGGTGCAAATGAACATTTTATTTATACTAATATCTTTAAAACAAGCTTATTGTTGTAGTAGCAAAGCAATGTTTTCTTTCTTTCTTTCTTCACTGCCACTCCTCTCAGGTGAGCTTTCTCCTCTTCCTCCCAACTCCAGTTCACCCAGGTGGTGAAGCAGAGCAGCTCCTTTTATACCAGACATTACTTCCAGTGCTATCACATTGCATCCAGGAAGTACCACCAGGTCAGGCAGACTTGCCACCAGCAACTCCCCCTAGCAGCACCCAAGGACCCAAACAGGGCTGCCCATCAAAACTATAACTCCAATGCAGCCCTGTTGGTGTCTGAACAGGATGCACACCAGAAGGATATTGCCAACAAGTGTACTGAGGAAGAACATGGCCCTGGCAAATCGTCTCCCCCTGTCCATCAATTACAACGACCTCCAGATCGGAAAAGGTACCACTAACCAACCTAGTCGGGATGCCAGCCAATCCCTGTTGTCTATTACAGTAGCTACGTAAAAATGAAGACAACCGAATATATCAGGTTTTAATGATGATCAAGAATCAGACGTTAACCTGCAGGGAGAGCTATTGAAAACAGAGGATACATTTAAATATCTAGGATCAGTGGTAGCTTGAGATGGAAAACTCGATGAAGAGATAACCCATAGAGTGCAGTGTGGATGGAACAATTGGAAGAAGGTATCAGAAGTATTGTGTGTTTTTAAGACAATGACAAGAACAGCAATGATGCACGGATCTGAGACATGGGTAGTAAAGCAAGTGTAGGAGAAGAAGTTAGATGCGGCAGAAATGAGAATGTTGAGATGGATGTGTGGAGTTACAAAATGGAAAGAATAAGAAATGAGACAATCAGAGGTACAACAACAGTAGAGGGGGAGATATCTAAGAAAGTAAAGTAAAGTAGGTTAAAGCTGTGTGGACATGTAATGAGGAGAGACAATGAATGTGTGCAACAAAGAGCTATGGGAATGAAGTACAGGGGAAGAGAAAGTGAGGGAGACCAAAGAGGATGTTGATGGATAAAGAAAAAGAAGATCTGAAGGAAAAGGTCTGACTGGCAAGCTGGTGCAGGACCAAGCTGTTGGGAGAGAGCTGATCGAGCACATTACCCCACAAAGAAATGGCAAAAGATGAAGAGGAACAAGAAGAAGAAGAGGTCTGCACAGCCGTTTTTAGTTCCTCTCGCCATGTATTTTGTTTTTTCTCTGACATCTCACAGGTTTGTAAGTCGTGTTGACTTTCACTTTTAAATTGCCCGAGTGTGTGTGTGAGAGAGAGAGAATGAGTGTGTGCACCTTACATTAGGGGAATGAGTGTGTGCACCTTCCATTAGGCTGGTGTTGGCACACTTTGTACTGCTGGTATAGATTCTTTGCCTTCAGTACAATGAACTGGGATTACTGCGTTTGGAAAATAGACGAGTGGCTCTTATGAGTGCAGGAGGACAAAAATAAACATATTCAGTAATTCCTCTCCAAGAAATAGAATCTGTTCCATTTTATTATACACAAATATATAATGCATATATATATACACACAACCCTGGGAAGTGTCTCATGGGTACTGGTGTGGAAAAGAGAATGGGTGATGCACCACCGCTAACATGGGTTTCATTTCCCAGAGAGTGGAGGAGGAGGCACTAGAAGACGACTGACATCACTTCAGGGTCTGACACCGCTAGCGCTGCCTCTTCTATTCTGCACAGTATTTAAATCTCCAATGTAATCTGAAGTTGCTGTTCATTTGTGGACCTGCTCTGGCAGAGGATGGAGCTCGCCCTCTGAGGGACCAAATATGTTTACAAATTTTGTTTTCTTATTTTCACCTGGACATTAAATGGGATGTCTCTTGGAAACCCAAATGTTTATCTTTCCTCTTAGCATTTACTATACTGTATATATTCAGGACAAATATAACATATGCTGCCTTAGAAAGGCAAATAGTATTGGTATGAACTGCAGCCATACTAAACAATCACTTATCTTCATCATCTGTTCTGGCAAATAATTTGGGGCTATTAGCTCTCGTACCTGTAGAAACAGGGACAGTTTTTACCTTCAGGCCATAAGGCCACTCAACAAGAACTCCTGATAACAACTGTATGAGCAGACATGATGTGTGTCCTACTAAATATAATGTATGGTGTCATATTCATGGTCTGTTATGTTTGTTACATCACTGTCATTATTCTGTAGGAGACTTGCAAGTAAGTTCTCATTGTACTCTCTGCACATGACAATAAACTTAAACTTCGAGGGCATCTCAGCCTGAAATCAAGCTGTGAACCAAATACTCTGAGGCAATCCCTTAAGAATAACTCATCCCACCATCTGTCCACTCATTCATGTTCTGAATTTCATTTCTTCAATGTAGGGTGTTGGTTGCAGTGGCCTAATTCTGGCATCATCAAGAGCAACACAGGACTGGTGCCATAGATGGGGCACCAGTTCATTAAACTTGTGTAAACTCATTCAGTCCCAAGAGTCATCAGACAACCTAACACTCATGTGTTTGAGATTCAAGAGGAAAACTGGAGTAATGCCTAGAAAGACACAAGAAGAAAATGCAACAGTATCCAGACTGAGATGCCAATGTCTTTTGGAGCTGTGTGGCATTAGCACTGAGCACTGTGCATACATGCCAACATTAAAATTATATTGAATACTAAAAGCACAAATTCTTCTAAAACAACACAAAAGAGGTGAGAGTGAAAATCCAAACAGAACTTCAGTGTTTTGTAAAAGAAAAAAGAAAAAAAGTCAACCTGGACTTGTAGCAGTGCTGCTTTCAGTTGTTATTGCTGTAGAGCCTGGAAATGTTAAAAAAATATTATCAAGAAAGGAAAATGAAAATGCATGTACAATATTCTTAAATTTATAAGCAAACGTATATTAGTGATATTTAATAACTCATAACAGTTTTGCTTAGTTGCAGTTATGCTTATTGACAGATTCTTCCCCCTGAAGATGTTAGTCCTGTTCATCTGCTTACCAGTTGTTCCATTCACAATGGCGCACATATAGTTTAATGGAGGGCAATGATGTTGCAGAGAAAAATTTCCGTGTTCAAAGTCGAAGGTGTTATTAGTTTCACTGCACGCCATACAGAAAAGGTTTCCTGATCCATTTGAATATTGTTGAAGGCCTGAGAAGCACAGAATGTCAGCATTGATGACGACCTGCCCATCTTGGTTAGAAATTTCGAAGTTACACACTCCGGCGCCAACTGTCACATTAACAGAGCTGACAATAGTTGTAACACAGAACTCAAACTCGTCCTTCAATGGCACTAAAAAACAGAAAGAGAAGTGAAGTGAGTCAACAGGACTTGTGTACAACTGAGCATCACTTCAAACCTGCAGACTGACACAAACCTGATACACCAGTTTATCACATTCATGTAACATCATTCACTCAGAAGAGTCATCAGACAACCTAACATGCCTGTGTTTGGGTTTCACAGCAAATGCTGG
Organism: Polypterus senegalus; assembly: GCF_016835505.1. NCBI lineage: Eukaryota > Metazoa > Chordata > Cladistia > Polypteriformes > Polypteridae > Polypterus > Polypterus senegalus. The sequence continues at coordinate 44,428,184 of NC_053162.1, forward strand.
AGTTAAACCCCTAAAGACACAAAAAGAACATGTAATTTATTTAAAAGTTTCACAATCTTATTAAAATTTAAAAATAAAGATGGACTGAGCTTTGTTTTTCAAATCTCTAATTGACTGTATGTCATGACCAAGCTAATGCACTTAAACTAGCAGCTTCATGTAAACACCACAGGCTATCCTGAGTCAGGAACTGCTTCTCTGTTGATCACATTCTGTAGGCATTTAGAATCTCATGATTTTGCATGATCATCATTTATAAAAGAAATATTTGCACTGTGACTGACACAGCGGCATATCGCTTAACACTTATCTCAGGGCACCTGACACTGTTCTGATTTCTGTCTAGCAAGTGTGACCACTACAGGGCATTGCAGGACCCCAAACCCAAGACACAACCTCACAAACCCAACTCTCAGGATCAAATAAACATTTTATTTATATAAATATCTTTAAAACAGGCTTATTGTTGTACTAGCAAAGCAAAATTCTTTCTTCCTTTCTTTCTTTCTTTCTTTCTTTCATCACTTCCACTCCTCCCAGGTGAGCTTTCTCCTCTTCCATAACACTCCAACTCACCCAGATGAAATTGAGCAGTTTCCAACATACCAGACCTAGGAGTACTTCCAGTGCAATCGCATTGCATCCAGGAAGCACATTCTCTGGCAATTCCCCCTGACAGTGCCCAAGGACCCCAAAAGGGTATCCTTCAATAAGGACGCGTAAATAAAGGCGAGCTTCAAAAGGCCGACCTCAATTGGGCACACCGAATAAAGGCAAACGTAACAAAATTATTACAGAAAATTTATTATTATTGTTGCTCTTCGCATATTCCTGAGCCATTTGAACTAAATTATCTACGAACACCTTTATTCGCCACGCCCAATTGAGGTCAACCTTTTGAAGCTTGCCTTTATTTACAAGTCCTTATTGAAAAAAGCCCCCCAAAAGTGCTGCCAATCAAAACTATAACTCCAATGCAGCCCTGTGGGTGTCTGAACAGGATGCACACCAGAATCATATTGCCACCCTGTGTACTGGGGAAACACATGTCTCTGGACAGCCACCTCCCCCTGTCGATCCATTAGAACAGCATCCTGAGCAGGAAAGGTACCACTAACCAACCTGGTCGGGATGCCAGCCAACCCATGTTGTCTATTACAGTAGCTAAAAAGGAAGACAATAGAATACATGAGGTGTTAATTATGATCAAGAATCAGACGTTAACCTTCAGGGAGAGCTATTGAAAAGAGTGGATACATTTAAATATCTAGGATCAGTGGTAGCCTGAGATGGAAAACTCGATGCAGAGATAACCCACACCTTGCAGTGTGGATGGAACAATTGGAAGAAGGTATCAGGAGTATTGTGTGTTTTTAAGACAATGATAAGAACAGCAATGATGCACAGATCTGAGACATGGGCAGTAAAGCAAGTGTAGCAGAAGAAGTTAGATGCGGCAGAAATTAGAATGTTGAGATAGATGTGTGGAGTTACGAAAAGGAAATAATAAGAAATGAGACAATCAGAGGTACAGCAACAGTAGAGGGGGAGATATCTAAGAAAGTACAGGAAAGTAGGTTAAAGCTGTGTGGACATGTAATGAGGAGAGATAATGAATGTGTGCAAGAAAGAGCTATGGCAATGAAGTACAGCGGAAGAGAAAGTGATGGAGCCCAAAGAAGACGTTGATGGATAAAGAAAAAGAAGATCTGAAGGAAAAGGTCTGACTGGCAAATTGGTGCAGGACCGAACTGTTGGGAGAGGGCTGATCGAGTACATTGACCCCAAATAAAAGTGGCAAAAGATGAAGAGGATTAAGAACAAGAAGAAGATGGCATCTGCTCAGCTGTTTTTTGTTCCTCTGGCTATTTATTTTGTTTTCCTCTGACATCTCACAGGTTTGTAAGTCTTAATGACTTTTACTTTTAAATTACCCCAGTGTGTGTATGTGTGCGTGTGTGTGAGAGAGAAAGAATGAGTGTGCACCTTCCATTAAGCTGGTGTTGGCACACTTTGTACAGCTGGTATAAATTCTGTGCCTTCTGTACAATGAACTGGGATTACTGTGTTTGGAAAATAGACGTGTGGCTCTTATGAGTACAAGAAGACAAAAATAAACATATTCATTAATTCCCCTCCAAGAAATAGTATCAGTTCCATTTTATTATACACAAATATATAATGCATATATATATACACGCAACCCTGGGGAGTGTCTCATGGGTACTGGGTTTGGAGAAGAGAATGGGTGATGCACCACCGCTAACATGGTTTTCATTTCCCAGAGAGTGGAGGAGGAGGCACTAGAAGACGACTGACATCACTTCAGGGTCTGACACCGCTAGCGCTGCCTCTTCTATTCTACACAGTATTTAAATCTCCACCGTACTCTGAAGTTGCTGTTCATTCGTGGACCTGCTCTGGCAGAGGATGGAGCTCGCCCTCTGAGGGACCAAACATGTTTACAAATTTTTTTTTCTTATTTTCACCTGGACATTAAATGGGATGTTTCTTGGAAACCCAAATGTTTTTCTTTCCTCTTAGCATTTCTTTACTATATACATTCAGGACAAATATAACATATGCTGCCTTAGAAAGGCAAACAGTATTGGTATGAACTGCAGCCATACTAAACAATTACTTATCTTCATCATCATCTGTTCTTGCAAATAATTTGGGGCTATTAGCTCTTGTACCAGTACAAATGGGGACATTTTTTATCTTCAGGCCATAAGACCACTCAGCAAGAACTCCTGATAACAACTGTATAAGCAGACCTGATGTTTGTCCTACTAATTATAATGTTTGGTGTCATTTTCCTGGTCTGTTATATTTGTTACATCATTATCATTATTCTGTAGGAGACTTGCAAGTAAGTTCTCATTGTACTCTCGGCCATGACAATAAATTTAAACTTAGAGAGCATCTCAGCCTGAAATTAAGCTGTGAACCAAATACTCTGAGGCAATCCCTTAAGAATAACTCATCCCACCATCTGTCCACTCATTCATGTTCTGAATTTCTTTTCTTCACTTTAGGGTGTTGGGTGCAGTGGCCTAATTCCGGCATCATCAAGAGCAACACAGGACTGGTGCCATAGATGGGGCACCGAGTTCATTAAACTTGTGTAACCTCATTCAGTCCCAATAGTCATCAGACAACCTAACAATCATGAGTTTGAGATTCAAGAGGAAACCTGGAGTAATGCCTAGAAAGACACAAGAAGAACATGCAACTGTAACCAGACTGAGATGCCAATGTCTTTTGGAGCTGTGTGGCATTAGCACTGAGCACTGTGCATACATGCCAACATTAAAATTATTCTGAAAACTAAAAGCACAAATTCTGTCCAAACAACACAAAACAGGTGAGAGTGAAAACCCAAACAGAACTTCAGTGTTTTGTATTAGAAAGAAAGAAACAAAAAGTCAACCTGGACTTGTAGCAGTGCTGCTTTTAGTTGTTATTGCTGGAGAGACTGGAAGTCTTAAATAAAATATTATCAAGAAAGGAAAATGAAAATGCATGTGAAATATTCTTAAATTTATAAAGAAAGTATATTAGTGATATTTAATAACTCATAATAACAGTTTTGCTAAGTTGCAGTTATGTTTAATGACAGATTCTTCCCCCTGAAGATGCTAGTTCCGTTCATCTGCTTACCAGTTGTTCCATTCACAATGGTGCACGTATAGTTTAATGGAGGGCAATGATGTTGCAGAGAAAAATTTCCGTGTTTAAAGTCAAAGGTGTTATTAGTTTCACTGCACGCCATACAGAAAAGGTTTCCTGATCCATTTGAATATTGTTGAAGGCCTGAGAAGCACAGAATGTCAGCATTGCCTACGACCTGCCAATCTTGGTTAGAAATTTCGAAGTTACACACTCCGGTGCCAACTGTCACATTAACAGAGCTGACAATAGTTGTAACACAGACCTGAAACCCGTCCTGCAATGGCACTAAAAAACAGAAAGAGAAGTGAAGTGAGTCAACAGGACTTGTGTACAACTGAGCATCACTTCAAACCTGCAGACTGACAGAAACTTGATACACCAGTTTATCACATTCATGTAACATCATTCACTCAGAAGAGTCATCAGACAACCTAACATGCCTGTGTTTGGGTTTCACAGCAAATGCTTGAGTACAACCCCTAAAGACACAAAAAGAACATGTAATTTATTTAAAAGTTTCACAATCCTCTCTAACAAAATTTTAAAATAAAGATGGACTGAGCTTTATTTTTCAGATCTCTAAATGTCCGTGTGTGATGACCAAGCTAATGCACTTAAACTAACAGCTTCATGTAAACACCACAGGCTAACCTGAGGCAGGAACTGCTTCTCTGTTGATCACATTCTGTAGGCATTTAGAATCTCATGATTTTGTATGATCATCTTTTTTAAAAGAAATATTTGCACTGGGACTGACTCAGCGGCATATCGCTTAACACTGTTTTCTCATGGCTCCTGACACTGTTCTGATTTCTGTCTAGGTAATGTGACCACTAGGGGGCATTGCAGGACCCCAAACCCCAGACACAACCTCACAAACCCAACTCCCAAGAGCAAATAAACATTTTATTTATACAAATATCTTTAAAACAGGCTTATTGTTGTACTAGCAAAGCAAAATTATTTCTTCTTTTCTTTCATCACTTCCACTCCTCCCACGTGAGCTTTCTCCTCTTCCATAACACTTCAACTCACCCAGATGAAATTGAGCAGCAACCTTTATACCAGACCTAGGATTGTAATTCCAGTGCTATCGCATTGCATCCAGGAAGCACCAACTCTGGCAACTCCCCTTGACGGTGCCTGAGGACCCCAAAAGGGCTGCCCATCAAAACTAGAATTCCTATGCAGCCCTGAGAGTGTCTGAACAGGATGCACACCAGAATCATATTGCCACCCGCTGTACTGGGGAAACACATGTCTCTGGACAGCCACCTCCCCCTGTCGATCCATTAGAACAGCATCCTGAGCAGGAAAGGTACCACTAACCAACCTGGTCGGGATGCCAGCCAACCCATGTTGTCTATTACAGTAGCTAAAAAGGAAGACAACAGAATATATGAGGTTTTAATGATGATCAAGACTCAGACGTTAACATGCAGGGAGAGCTATTGAAAAGAGTGGATACATTTAAATATCTAGCATCAGTGGTAGCCTGAGATGGAAAACTTGATGAACAGATAACCCATAGAGTGCAGTGTGGATGGAACAATTGGAAGAAGGTATCAGAAGTATTGTGTGTTTCTAAGAGAATGACAAGAACAGTAATGATGCACAGATCTGAGACATGGGCAGTAAAGCAAGTGTAGGAGAAGAAGTTAGATGCGGCAGAAATGAGAATGTTGAGATAGATGTGTGGAGTTACGAAAAAGAAAATAATAAGAAATGAGACAATCAGAGGTACAACAACAGTAGAGGGGCAGATATCTAAGAAAGTGCAGGAAAGTAGGTTAAAGTTGTGTGGACATGTAACGACGAGAGACAATGAATGTGTGCAAGATAGAGCTATGGCAATGAAGTACAGGGGAAGAGAAAGTGAGGGAGCCCAAAGAAGACATTGATGGATAAAGAAAAAGAAGATCTGAAGGAAAAGGTCTGACTGGCAAACTGGTGCAGGACCGAACTTTTGGGAGAGGGCTGATCGAGCACATTGACCCCACATAGAAGTAGCAAAAGATGAAGAGGATTATGAACAAGAAGAAGATGGTGTCTGCACAGCCATTTTTTGTTCCTCTCGCTATGTATTTTGTTTTCTTTTGACATCTCACAGTTTTGTAAGTCTTGTTGACTTTTACTTTTAAATTGCCCCAGTGTGTGTGTGTACGAGTATGTGTGTGTGTGAGAGAGAGAGAATGAATGTCTGCACTTTTCATTAAGTTGGTGTTGGCACACTTAGTACTGCTGGTATAGATTCTGTGCCTTTAGTACAATAAACTGGGATTACTGTGTTTGGTAAATAGACGATTGGCTCTTATGAGTGCAGAACAAAAATAAACATATTCATTAATTCCCCTCCAAGAAATAGTATCAGTTCCATTTTATTATACACAAATATATAATGCATATATATATACACGCAACCCTGGGGAGTGTCTCATGGGTACTGGGTTGGAGAAGAGAATGGGTGATGCACCACCGCTAACATGGTTTTCATTACCCAGAGAGGGGAGGAGGAGGCACTAGAAGACGACTGACATCACTTCAGGATCTGACACCGCTAGCGCTGCCTCTTCTATTCTAAAAAGAATTTAAATATACATCCTAATCTGAAGTTGCTGTTCATTTGTGGACCTGCTCTGGCAGAGGATGGAGCTCGCCCTCTGAAGGACCAAACATGTTTACAATTTTTTTTTCTTGTTATCACCTGGACATTAAATGGGATGTTTATCTTTCCGCTTTGCATTTCTTTACTAGTTATATTCAGGACAAATATAACATATGCTGCCTTAGAAAGACAAATAGTATTGGTATGAACTGCAGCCATACCAAAAAATCACTTATCTTCATCATCTGTTCTGGCATATAATTTGGTGCTATTAGCATTTGTACCTGTAGAAACGGGGACAGTTTTTATCTTCAGGCCATAAAGGCCACTCAGCAAGAACTCCTGATAACAACTGTATGAGCAGATCTGATGTTTGTCACACTAAATATAATGAATGGTATCATATTCTTGGTCTGTTATTTTTGTTACATCACTATCATTATTCTGTAGGAGACTTCCAAGTAAGTTCTCATTGTACTCTCGGCCATGACAATAAATTTAAACTTAGAGGGCATCTCAGCCTGAAATCAAGCTGTGAACCAAATACTCTGAGGCAATCCCTTAAGAATAACTCATCCCACCATCTGTCCACTCATTCATGTTCTGAATTTATTTTCTTCACTTTAGGGTGTTGGGAGCAGTGGCCTAATTACGACATCATCAAGAGCAGCACAGGATTGGTGCCATAGATGGGGCACCAGTTCATTACATTTGTGTAACCTCATTCAGTCCCAAGAGTCATCAGACAACCTAACCCTCATGTGTTTGAGATTCAAGTGGAAAACTAGAGTAACGCCTTGAAAGATACAAGAAAAAAATGCAACAGTATCCAGACTGAGATGCCAATGTCTTTTGGAACTGTGTGACATTAGCATTGAGCACTGTGCAGACATGCCACCATTAAAATTATTCTGAATACTAAAAGCACAAATTCTTCTAAAACAACACAAAAGAGGTGAGAGTGAAAATCCAAACAGAACTTCAGTGTTTTGTAAAAGAAAGGAAGAAAAAAAAAGTCTACCTGGACTTGTAGCAGTGCTGCATTCAGTTGTTGTTGCTGTACAGCCTGGAAATGTTAAAAAAAATATCATCAGGAAAGGAAAATGAAAATACATCTTCAATATTCTTAAATTTATAAACAAACTTATATTAATGATATTTAATAACTTATACAGTTTGCTTAGTTGCAGTTAAACTTATATTTATGAGAATGAATGACACCACAATTTTACAACAGCCCGAGCCATCAAGTGGTACTCATGATGATGTTTGTAGTTTCCATGAAAATCATGATGTCGATTTTGGTCTCGTCCGATGCGAGAGATGGACGTCTGAAGTGGAGCTCCGCTATTAACGGTGTTATTTTTCATATTAGTTGCTTATCATCCTGAGATATCCTGTATCTATTCAACTTGACGGGGACTGCTACAGTATATGTAAGCATATAGAAACATGGCCAACAAGAAAGGGGGTCCAAAAGAATTGAAAACTAAAGCTGCACCCAAGCTAAGATCAGCAAGCCCTAGTTCAAGATACAGCCTTTCAGAGACAGACCTGGATCAGACGGGAGAAAATACAGACTCCTCGGTACCACAGTCCGCGGCTTCAATTACTCCACGCAAGCCAGGAACAGTGGGGACACCTGCCGCTTCACCTCGGTACAAGAAAGCACAATTGAAATGTCTAAACTGCAGGTGATGTTCGCTGAGCTCATGCAAGATATAAAGAAAAGTGAGAATACAAATGAGAAGGCAAGGGTAAAAGGCAAATGAGAAACTGAGACAGGAGTTGAGACAGGAACTGCCAAAGGCAAATGAAATGCAGCTGCTGATGCTGCAACATGCAAATTGAAGGCTGCGACAGGAGATGCAACTGGAGCTGCGACAGGTGCTGGGTAAAATTGAAGAGCACATTCAGGAAAACTCAGTTAAACTGAGCACGCTTACTGATCAATTGGAGGATCTCAAGGAGACATTCATGACTCAGATTGAAATAGCCAAAAATTTAGCTGCCAGTGCAGAAGAAAAGTAGTAAATTTTAGCTCTGAATGCAAAAAGCTCGGAGACAGACTGGCTGCTTTGGAAGATAGAAGGAGAAGGTATAATGTCAGAATTGAAGGTCTGCATGAGAATCGAGAAAGTCCAAACCCTGTGAAATTTGCAGCTGAACTTTTTTCTAAAATAATTAGGGAGGACTTTAAAGCAGAATCTGAGATAGCAGCGGTTTACTGCGTATGCGGATCAAATACCGTTAGACCCAGATATTTTATTATTCGCTTTGAAAGATTATCATTTAAGCTAGAGGTGATGGCACTCCTCAGAAACAAGCAAGATATTATATATGAAAATAACCACATTCGTATCTTCCCTGCTTCTCTCCAGCAACAGCTATTAAACGCGCAGCCTTCTACAACATTAAACAGTGGTTACGGCAAGCCAGCGTCAAATACAGCCTTTTTGTATCCGGCCAAACTGAAAGTGAAGTTGCAGGGTCAATTCTATGTCTTCGCTAGCAAGGAAGAAGCAGAAAAGGAATTAAGAAAGCTGATCCCAGGACTATTCTGATACATAATAGTGAGTCATGGCCATTAATGATATAGCAAGGACTAATAATCTACTGTCTGATCTATTTGTTTAAAATATGGGTTTTTATCATCATACCTTCTCATTATTTCATAGTATTACTAGGGCACTATCTATTTATGTTTTATTGTGCTTAATTATTTTTCTTTTTTTTTTTTTTTGCTAATTATTTTATCTCTACCCAAAACGAGACTGTTCAACATCATACCCTTGGTTTATTGTTATTGCTGTTATGCTTATTCTGGACAAATTTCTGACACCATCCCCTGGGTTTATTATCTGGGTGTGCACTAAGATTGCTGAAGACTATATATATTTTAATTTTTTTTTTTTTTTTAGACTATATTGGTAATAGATATCTCTATCTTTTAATCCTAAAATGCCGCTGCGTGGGGGCTTGTTTTGCTTTGGACGTGCTCGGTCTCTGGTACGTCAGAGGACTGGGACTATGTGAAGTGGGTTCTAGCCTCACTTAGGGAGGCAAAAAGGGAGGGTGGGGGGTGTAAGGGGGGAGAGAAAGAGAGCAGACTTGATCTATACCTAATCTATCCTCTTAATCTTTATAATTATAACTACCAACGTAATAATAAGCTGCATGGCAACAACTCTAGGGGAAATAGGAAATTAAGGCCGAAGCTATCTCACTTCCAGTTAAGACTATAAAATGACATCAAAAACTCAGGATCAATGTCTCCATGATGGGACAGTTAATTTCATGAGCTGGAATGTTAAAGGCCTGAATCACAAATTAAAGAGAAAGAAAGTACTCTCTCACCTAACAGGTCTAAATGCTAAAATAGTATTTTTACAGGAGACCCACTTACTAAGCAAGGATCAATTCCGCCTGCAAAAAGACTGGACTGGCCCAATGTTCCATTCTAGTTTTACAAAGAAAACTAGAGGACTGGGAATTCTCATACATAGAACAGCATTTGTAGCATCAGATGTAGTATTGAATCCTGGAGGGAGATATGTAATGGTCATGGGAGACTTATCTAACTGTAAAATTATCTTGATAAATGTTTATGCACTGCAAAAAATGAAATCTAAGTAAGTGAAAGTTTTTATATCATGACATTAAATATTATTTTCCTTATTATAAGAATTATTGACTTGTTAAAAGACTTGTATTTACAATTATTTAGCATACTTTTAGAAATCTTGTCAAGTAATTTTTGCTTACCCCATTGGCAGATTTTTTTGCTAAATAAAAGGCAAACAACTCTCATTTAAAGTTTTTTTTGTCTAGTTTTTGCATATGCATTTTTTGCAGTGTGCACCTAATGTTGATGATAAGGAATTTATACAAAATTTATTTACATCCATTTCCATTTTAATTCTGTTCTAAATCCACTTTTAGATAGGTCTTCTTCCACAGGGGGAATGGCATCTAACACCGCAAAGATAATTACAAAGTTTATAACTGATCACAACTTATCAGACCCCTGGAGGTTTTTAAACCCAAATTCAAGAACATATTCTTTCTACTCACCAGTACATCATTGCTACTCAAGGATTGATTACTTCTTTATAGACAATAACTTTTTGCCTATGATTAAATCTTGCAAATACGATGCTATTGTTATTTCTGACCATGCACCTATGATCATGGAGCTAAAATTACTAAGCCCCATACACTCACCCCGCAGATGCCGTCTCAACCCGCTTCTATTAGCAGACGAATTGTATAGAATTTATATCTAAACAAATCAAATTCTTTCTGGAGACAAATACATCCTCCGAGATCTCTGCAGGAATACTCTGGGAAACTCTTAAGGCCTTCTTAAGAGGACAGATTATCTCATATCTTTCCCACAGAAATAAATCGAGGCCAAGAAAGTAGCAGAGATAAAAGCGAAATTACTAAAATAGATGAAGAACATGCCAGACTACCAAGCGAGACTCTACATAGGAAAAGGCAGGCTCTACATTCAGAATTAAACCTCTTGACAACTAAAGAAACTGAACAACTAATCTACAAATCCAGACATCATTACTATGAACATGGAGAAAGCTAATAAGCTTTTAGCTCAACAAATTCACAAGCAAGAAGTGCGCAATGCAATCTCAGTAATCACTAACGCGAACGGAGATAAAATCGTCAACCACAAAAATATAATGCACACTTTCAGAGACTACTATAAATCCCTATATACTACTGAGTTTAAAGAAGACAATACACAATCTAATGCATTTCTGGATACATTACAGATACCACAAATAGACGCTTTTAGTGCGGAGGAACTTGATAAACCACTGGCATTATCAGAATTACTAGATGCTATAAAGTCACTCCAAGGTGGAAAGCAGCAGGCCCTGATGGCTACCCTGCAGAATTTTACAAGAAATTCTCCGCTCAGCTAGCTCCCTCCTATTAGCAACATTTACAGAAGCCAGAGATAACCAATCTCTTCCACAAACCTTTCCAAGCACTAATCACTGTTTTCCCAAAACAAAATAAGGACTTATTACAATGTGCATCATACAGACCAATTTCACTTCTGAATAACGACGTTAAAATACTCTCTAAAATCATAGCTAGAAGGATGGAGAAAGTGCTTCCCTCGGTAATATCACAAGACCAAACTGGATTTATTAGGGGCCACACTTATCTTCAAATCTTCGAGCCTGTTTAATGTAATATACTCACCAACTAAATCAAACACCCCAGAAATATTATTATCATTGGATGCAGAAAAAGCATTCGACATGATTGAATGGAAATACCTTTTGACTACATTGGAGAAGTTTGGGTTCGGGCCCAAACATTTGTGCATGGATTAAATTACTGTATACTAACCCAGAAGCTTCAGTTTGCATCAACAACATTTGCTCAGACTACTTTAAACTAGAGCGTGGCACTAGACAAGGATGCCCTTGTCACCGCTGCTGTTTGCAATTGCCATTGAACCACTGGCAATACATTGTCGAAATACTGATCAGATAAAGGGGATTAGCAGAGAAGGACTGGAACAGAAAATCTCATTATATGCAGATGATATGGTACTGTATATATCGGACCCAGAAAATTCTGTGCCTGCAGTCTTAGCAGCACTCACAGAATTTCAAAAGATCTCTGGTCTCAGAATTAATCTGAATAAAAGTGTACTCTTTCCAGTGAATTCTCAAGCATATAATATTAGATTAGATACCCTACCTTTTATCATTGCAGAACAGTTTAAATACCTAGGGGTAAACATCACAAGTAAACATAAAGCTCTTTATCAACAAAATTTTCGTCTGCATGGAAAAAATTAAACAAGACTTGCATAGATGGTCAACCCTTCATCTCACACTAGCTGGAAGAATTAACACTGTTAAGATGAATATTCTTCCTAAGCTCCTTTTTATTTCAAAACATCCAATATACATTAATAAATCATTCTTTAAGCAATTAGATTCAACAATAACCTCATTTATTTGGAATTCAAAACATCCACGCATCAAAAGAGCGACCCTACAAAGACAAAAGGCAGAAGGCGGCATGGCTCTACCTAACTTCCAGTTTTATTACTGGGCAGCAAATATACAGCTATAAGAACCTGGACACAAATAGAAGAACATATACAGGCTTGGTCCGCAATAGAAGCAAAATCCTGCAGTACTTCTTTGTATTCCTTGCTCTGTGCTCCAATAAACACACGTTATCGGCAATACACTAATAACCCAATTGTGCTCCACTCACTTAGAATCTGGAACCAATGTAGAAAGCATTTTAAGACGGAGAAGCTTCTATCTGTGGCACCTCTGCAAGAGAACCACCTCTTTCAACCTTCACAAACATATGCAGTTTTTAATATCTGGAAAAAATTTGGAATTAACTTGCTTAGAGATCTTTATATAGACAACGTCTTTGCATCCTATGAACAATTACATTCCAAATTTAACATTCCAGCTACACATTTCTTTCACTATCTTCAAATCAGGAACTTTGTTAAACAGAACCTTCCAGATTTTCCTCATCTTGCACACTCATCCACGCTGGAAAAATATTGCTCAAGTTCAAGGAGTTAGACTCCATCTCTACAATATATAAAATCCTTTTACAATCCCTTCCTTTCAAAGATCCAAGAGGACACTGGGAAAATGATCTCTCAATTAATATATCAGAAAAGGAGTGGAAAGTAGCAATGCAGAGAATTCACTCGAGCTCCATATGCGCAAAGCATACAATTATACAACTCAAAATTATATATCAAGCACATCTGTCTCGACTAAAACTCTCCAAAATGTTTCCAGGGCATGATGCAACTTGCGAACGCTGCAACCAAGTCCCATCCTCACTGGGTCACATGTTCTTTTTTAATTACCTCTCAGACAGCCTTGGACTCACAATATCTCCTAACCCATTAACAGCTGTGTTTGGGGTTCTTCCAGATGGGTTTAAAGTGGAGAAAGACAAACAAATTGTGATTGCATTCAGTACACTTTTGGCACGCAGACTTATTCTGATAAACTGGAAGAACCCAAACTCTCCTCTTTTAAGACAGTGGAAAACTGATGTGTTATACTATTTGAAATTGGAAAAATCAAATACTCAGAGGATCTCTACAGACTTTTTTCAAAACATGGCAGGATCTAATCAGTAATATTTTAAAATAAGCTCATAAAGCACAGAGAATGTATTAACTTAGGTATGTCTACAAGCCTTAAATTTCACGCCATTTGGCTTGCTCTCTCTCTCTGGGGTGGGGATCAGTTTGTCCTTAACTCAATTTTTCTTTTTGTAGAAACTTGATTGATTTGTATGGATTGCAATAAAATTAATAAAAAAAAAAATCATGATGTCACTTTTTAGTTTTCTGTTATTAACACTATAGCTTCACCACACTAATAACAATACTAATCATAATCATCATCATCATTAAAGATAAAGAAGAAATACCTGATAAGGTAGGATATTACATCTAGCTGAATGTAATTGTTGCCACGTTGCAACAACATAAAGAATAATACTGTAATGAAAACAAAGATGGAAAAACTAAGTTACAGAATCTGAATGAGAGAAAAAGACCAAAAATGGACATGTTTATTTAACAATAAATGATCTGGGGATTGTTCCTGCCTTATGCTCAACACTTGCTGAGATAGGCTCCAGCTTCCTCACAATCCTGCTCAGGATAAAGTAGGATTAAAAAATGATCCATAGCCATACTTTCAGATGAATAACCTTCCCATTGTTATGACAACAGTAAACACCTCGTGTTTTTTTTTTTTTAATTAATTTTATTACAATCCATACAAAGCAATCAAGATTTTACAAAAAGAAAAATTGAGTTAAGAACAGATCGATCCCCACCCCTGAGAGAGAGAGCAAGCCAAATAACGTTAAATTTATAGCTTGTAAACATACCTAATTTAAAAAAAAAAAAAATTATCTGTGCTTTATGAACTTATTTTAAAATATTACTGATTAGATCCTGCCATGTTTTGAAAAAAGTCTGTACAGATCCTCTAACTGAGTATTTGATTTTTTCCAATTTCAAATAATATAACACATCGGTTTCCCACTGACTTAAAACAGGAGAGTTTGGATTCTTCCAGTTTATCAGAATGAGTCTGCGTGCCAACAGTGTAGTGAATGCAATCACAATTTGTTTGTCCTTCTCCACTTTAAACCCCTCTGGAAGAACCCCAAACACAGCTGTTAATGGGTTAGGAGGGATTGTGAGTCCAAGGCTGTCTGAGAGGTAATTCAAAATTTTTGTCCAGAATGATGTTAATTTGGTGCAGGCCCAGACCATGTGACCCAGTGAGGCTGGAACTAGTTTGCAACGTTCGCAGGTTGGATAATGTCCTGGAAACATTTTGGAGAGTTTTAGTCGAGACAGATGTGCTCGATATATAATTCTGAGTTGTATAATTGTATGCTTTGCACATATGGAGCTTGAGTGAATTCTCTGCATTGCTACTTTCCACTCCTTTTCTGATATATTAATTGAGAGATCTTTTTCCCAGTGTACTCTTGGATCTTTGAAAGGGAGGGATTGTAAAAGGATTTTATATATTGTAGAGATGGAGTCTAACTCCTTAAAATTGAGCAATAATTTTTCCAGCATGGTTGAGGGTGCAAGATGAGGAAAATCTGGAAGGTTCTGTTTAACAAAGTTCCTGATTTGAAGACAGTGAAAGAAATGTGTAGCTGGAATGTTATATTTGGAATGTAATTGTTCATAGGATGCAAAGACGTTGTCTATATAAAGATCTCTAAGCAAGTTAATTCCAAATTTTTTCCAAATATTAAAAACTGCATATGTTTGAGAAGGTTGAAAGAGGTGGTTCTCTTGCAGAGGTGCCACAGATAGAAGCTTCTCCATCTTAAAATGCTTTCTACATTGGTTCCAGATTCTAAGTGAGTGAAGCACAATTGGGTTATTAGTGTATTGCCGATAACGTGTGTTTATTGGAGCGCAGAGCAAGGAATACAAAGAAGTACTGCAAGATTTTACTTCTATTGCGGTCCAAGCCTGTGTATGTTCTTCTATTTGTGTCCAGGTTCTTATCGACTGTATATTTGCTGCCCAGTAATAAAACTAGAAGTTAGGTAGAGCCATGCCACCTTCTGCCTTTTGTCTTTGTAGGGTCGCTCTTTTGATGCGTGGATGTTTTGAATTCCAAATAAATGAGGTTATTGTTGAATCTAATTGCTTAAAGAATGATTTATTAATGTATACAGTATTGGGATGTTTTGAAATAAAAAAAGGAGCTTAGGAAGAATATTCATCTTAACAGTGTTAATTCTTCCAGCTAGTGTGAGATGAAGGGTTGACCATCTATGCAAGTCTTGCTTAATCTTTTCCATGCAGACGACAAACTCTTGCTGATATAGAGCTTTATGTTTACTTGTGATGTTTACCCCTCTTGTGATTTATCTCTTGTGATTGTGATGTGTGTGCTAATCCACACTTGGGGCAATGATCTTCATTTTCTTCATCTACCATTACCTCATGTGGAGTGCTGCGGAAATATATAAACCTGTATATTACCACCCCAGCTGTAAGGACATTTAAAGTTTGGTGCAAAACCCAGGGAATGGTTGGTTCTGGCAAACCTAGATTATCACTATTGCAAAGCTGTATTTTCCTCCATGATAAAAAATATAATGTTACTGATGCTATATTTTTAACTAACAGTGATCCCATGGTTTGGAAGATTTATGATAGATAGATAGATAGATAGATAGATAGATAGATAGATAGATAGATAGATAGATAGATAAATAGATAGATAGATAGATAGATAGATAGATAGATCCATCCATCCATCCATCCATTATCCAACCCGCTATATCCTAACTACAGGGTCACGGGGGTCTCCTGGAGTCAATCCCAGCCAAAACAGGGCGCAAGGCAAGAAACAAACCCAGGGCAGGGTGCCAGCCCACCACAGTAGATAGATAGATACTTTATTAATCCCCAAGGGGAAATTCACATACTCCAACAGCAGCATACTGATAAGAAACAATATTAAATTAAAGAGTGATAACAATGCATGTATAACAGACAGACAATAACTTTGTATAATGTTAACATTTAGTCTAGACCTCCGCCCCTAAACACCACCGAACACCACCGGGTAAAACGGAATAGTCGCATAGTATCGGGGAGGAATGATCTCCTCAGTCTGTCAGTGGAGCAGGACAGTGACAGCAGTCTGTCATGGAAGCTGCTCCTCTGTCTCGAGATGATACTGTTCAGTGGATTCTCCATGATTAACATGAGCCTGCTCAGTGCCCATCGCTCTGCCACGGATGTCAAACTGTCCACCTCCATGCCCACAATAGAGCATGCCTTCCTCACCAGTTTCTCCAGGTGTGAGGCGTCCCTATTCTTTATGCTGCCTCCCCAGCACACCATCATGTAGAAGAGGGCACTCGCCACAACGGTCTGATAGAACATCTGAAAGATGCCAGCCTTCTGAGGATGTATAGTCGGCTGTGTCCTTTCTTACACAGAGCATCAGTATTGGCAGTCCAGTCCAATTTATCTTCCAGCGGCACTCTCAGGTATTTATAGGTCTGCACCCTCTGCACACAGTATCTTCTGATGATCACGGGGTCCATGAGGGGCCTGGTCCTCCTAAAATCCACCACCAGCTCCTTGGTTTTGCTGGTGTTCAGGTGTAGGTGGTTTCAGTTACACCATTTAACAAAGTCCTTGATTAGATTCCTATACTCCTGCTCCTGCAAACTCCTGATGCAGCCCACGATAGCAGTGTTGTAAGCGAACTTTTGCACGTGGCAGGACTCCGAGTGTGTATTGGATGTCCATTGTATATAAGCTGAACAGGACCGGAGAATGTACAGTCCCCTGCGGTGCTCCTGTGTTGCTGACCACAATGTCAGACATGCAGTTCCCGAGAGGCACAGACTGAGGTCTGTCTGTAAGATAGTCCACGATCCATGCTAATAGATATGAATCTACTCCCATCTCTGTCAGCTTGCCCCTAAGGAGCAGAGGTTGTCTGTCCAAGTGGGAGAGGGATTGGTGTAGCATATAGATGATGGCATTATCCGCTCCCACCTTCTCCTGGTATGCGAACTACAGAGGATCGAGGGCGTGACGGACATGTGGCCTCAGGTGGTGAAGCAGCAGCTGCTCCAAGGTCTTCATCACATGTGATGTCAGAGTGACAGGCCGGAAGTCGTTCAGCTCACTAGGACATGATACCTTTGGGACTGGGATGATGCAAGATGTTTTCCAGTGCCTCTGGACTCTCCCCTGTTCCAGGCACAGGTTGAAGAAACGCTGTAGAGGACTCCCCAGCTCCAGTGCACAGGCCTTCAGCAGTCGTGGCAATATTCCATCTGCTTTGCTGGCACGGAGTATCCTCAGCTCTATGCTTACCTGGGCGGCTGTAATTGTGGGTGGGGGGAAACTCTCTCCTATGCTGGTATCAGCAGAAGGATGGGTGGAGGGTGCAGTACTCTTAGGTGAGAGTGGGTTAGGGTGGTCAAACCTGTTAAAGAAGTTGTTCATGTGGTTTGCTCTCTCCACGTCTCTCTCAATGGTGGCACCCTGCTTTGAGCTGCAGCCAGTGATGATCTTCATCCCATCCCACACTTCCTTCATGCGCTTATTCTGTAACTTCCGCTCCAGCTTTCTCCTGTACTACTCCTTCTCGGAGTTCCGTCTACACACGCTTGAGCTCATGCTGATCACCGCCTTTAAAAGCCCTTTTCTTCTGGTTCAAAAGGCCCTTGATGTCACTTGTAATCCATGGCTTGTTGTTAGCATAGCAGCAATGTCCATACAGAAGTTGATGTAGTCAGTAATTCAGTCAACAACCTCCTCAATGTTCTCACTATATGATCCCTGCAGGATATCCCAGTCCGTAGTTCCAAAGCAGTCTCTCAGAGCCTGCTCTGCCTCAGGGGACCACTTCCTGAATGAGCGTGTGGTTGTAGGTAGCTCCTTCACTCTTGGTTTGTACTGAGGCTGAAGCAGAACCAGGTTATGATCTGCTTTCACCAGGTGCAGGCAGCAGGGTGGCGGTGTATGTATCTTTAACGTTTGCATACAGTAGGTCAATAGTCCTTCTTCCCCGGGTGCTACAATCCACATACTGGGAGAAGGCAGGTAATGTTTTGTCCAGCCTCACAGGGTTAAAGTCTCCAGCGATTAGCACAAACGCCTCGGGGTGCAGCGTTTGTAGTTTAGCAACAGCAGAATGGATGACGTCACTCACTATCTCCGCTTACGCTCGAGGGGGGATGTAAACAATAACAACAATGACGTGTCCAAAGTCTCCTGGCAAGTAATAGGGATGCAGACTTACGGCCAACAGTTTGATGTCCCTGCAGCAAGTAGAGATTTTAACGCATTGTGGTGGATTGCCGGCATTTTACTCCGGCCCTCACCCCCAGGCCTACAGGAGGAGCTCTCCTGACAGCAGGATCATGCACCGAGTTCCAGCAGGGCATCATGGACTATGTAGTATTTATACACAGCCCTGCTGGATACCTTGGGGGTCATGAGGCATCGCTGTAGGGGGGCTCATAGGCTCTTATGTGCCCTATGACCCAGGAGTGCGTCACGGTCACGTTACAGGAAGAAACAACATGCTCCCGGGTTGAAGAAAAGGACTGTTTACCCTGACCCGGAAGGAATAAGGAACTGTGGACTGATTGGGCAGGAGCAACTCCGGGTCAATGGCTATAAAAGGACTATGGGCCAGTCCAGACGCTGAGCTGAGCTGGGAGGTAGGAGGGCGAAGTGTCTGGGCGAGGAGGAGAGAATTGTAGCGTTGTTTTGATTTCATTTAATAAGTAGTGTAGAGTGCTTGGTGCACATTGTTATTATAATAAGTAATAACTGTGAACTTTTTACCTGTTGTTTGGAGTGGTACCTGAGGGTGTTAGAGGTGGACCACACCTCTATCTGCTACAGCATGTTATTCCATCTCTGTCAAATTCATATCTTTTATGAGTTTGTTGTTATCCAAGGTTTCAAAAGCATTCAGCATTACACAGAAGGTGTGTGCCGATCCCTTCCTGAACATAATTTTCTGGCAGCTTCTGGTGAGTTAGGACAGTTCACGAGCTCTCCTAAACCCTGGTGATGGTAGAAGTGGTTTCCTAAACTAAGAAAACTGATAAAATGGTTTTTCTTCTACACTTAAGAGTAGGACTAATTTTGAATCACTCTGAAATTTTAGAGCAAGTAAGGACTATTTTCCTACTCTGCGATGTTTGAGAAATACACGCCCAGGACCTCACTGAATGTGCCTTCAAAAACAAGCACATCAGCTGGCAAGCCTTCAGTCCTGCCCAGGCCCAAAATTGAGTACTGCCTTTAAAAGTTCAAAAATAATTTAAATATTCAAAATACTCAAAAATGCCTTCAAGGCAGAGGGTTACCTCTGGCTTGATTGATAAAACCAACAAAGACTTTTTTGTAAATAGAGAATTTATTTGGATTAACAAATGGAACACAAACGCTTGCAAAAAACAAAAAAGTACAAAATAATACCAGAAAGGGTATACATTGAAAGGCAACCTACCATAAATAATCTGCTCTGCAAACCAAAGAATCAGAGTCCAAAAACAAACCAAATTAATCCACAAACCAGTAATTCAGAACAGTACTCAATCAATCATCCTCACAGCTCTTAGTAATGCACTGCTTAGATCATCTTTAACAGCAGACTATTAAGACGGAGGGGGGCCCAGCAGCATTGATGTAGGAGTGGACCAGCTTTTTGTTGTACCCGCAGAACAAAAGGAATACATCTACACAGAAGTAATTGGACAATGACACAATTTTCATAATTTTGGCTCTGTAAGCCACCACAATGGATTTGAAATAAAGCAATCATTGTGTGATTGAAGTGTAGAGTTTCAGCTTTAATTTAAGGGGTTTACCAAAAATATCTTATAAGCCATTTAGGAATGACAGACATTTTTCTGCATAGTCCTTCCCTGTCCAGGGGCTTAGAAGTATTTGGACATTTGACTGACAAGCTGTTCCATAGCCAGGTGGGAGTAAATCCCTCATTGTTTCATAAACTATTAAGCAAACATGTTTACAATTTTTTTTTTCTTATTTTCACCTGGACATTAAATGGGATAGTATCTCTTGGAAACCCAAATGTTTATCTTTGCTCTTTGCATTTCTTTGCTATATATATTCAGAGTACATATAACATATGCTGCCTCAGAACGGCAAATAGTACTGGTGTGAACTGCAGCCATACTAAACAATCACTTATCTTCATCATCTGTTCTGGCAAATAATTTGGGGCTATTAGCACTCGTACCAGTAGAATCTGTGACAGTTTTTACCGTCAGGCCATAAGGCCACTCAACAAGAACTCATGCTAATAACTGTATGAGCAGACCCGATATGTGTCCTGCTAAATATAATGTATGGTGTCATATTCATGGTCGGTTATTTGTGTTACATCACTGTCATTAGTCTGTAGGAGACTTGCAAGTAAGTTCTCATTGTACTCTCTGCACATGACAATAAACTTAAACTTCGAGGGCATCTCAGCCTGAAATCAAGCTGTGAACCAAATCATTCTGAGACAATCCCTTAAGAATAACTCATCCCACCATCTGTCCACTCATTCATGTTCTGAATTTCATTTCTTCAATGTAGGGTGTTGGGAGCAGTGGCCTAATTCTGACATCATCAAGAGCAACACAGGACTGGTGCCATAGATGGGGCACCAGTTCATTAAACTTGTGTAACCTCATTCAGTCCCAAGAGTCATCAGACAACCTAACACTCATGTGTTTGAGATTCAAGAGGAAAACTGGAGTAATGCCTAGAAAGATACAAGAAGAAAATGCAACAGTATCCAGACTGAGATGCCAATGTCTTTTGGAGCTGTGTGGCATTAGCATTGAGCACTGTGCAGACATGCCACCATTAAAATTATTCTGAATACTAAAAGCACAAATTCTTCTCAAACAACACAAAAGAGGTGAGAGTGAAAATCCAAACAGAACTTCAGTGTTTTGTAAAAGAAAGGAAGAAAAAAAAGTCTACCTGGACTTGTAGCAGTGCTGCTTTCAGTTGTTATTGCTGGAGAGCCTGGAAATGTTAAAAAAATATTATCAAGAAAGGAAAATGAAAATGCATGTGCAATATTCTTAAATTTATAAACAAACGTATATTAGTGATATTTAATAACTTTTGCAGTTTTGCTTAGTTGCAGTTATGCATAATGACAGATTCTTCCAGCTGCAGAGGTCAGTCCTGTTCATCTGTTTACCAGTTGATCTACTCAAAATGTTGTTTAATGAAGGGAAATGATGATACAGAGAACAATTTCCATGTTTAAAGTAGAAGGTCTGATTAGTTTCACTCCATGCCATACCAAAAATGTTTCTTAATCCATTTGAATATTGCTGAAGGACTGATGAGCACGGAATACAAGCATTGACTACGACCTGCCCACCACGATTACAAATTTCCCAGTTACACACTCCAGCTCCAGCTGTCACATTAACAGAGCTGACAACAGTTGTAACACAGAACTCAAACCCCACCTCAAATGGCACTGAGAAACACAAGAAAGAGAAGTGAAGTGAGTCATCAGGACTTGTGTACAATTGAGCATCACTTCAAACTTGAAGACTGACACAAATTTGGGACACCACTTTACATTCATGTAACATCGTTCACTCAGAAGAGTCATCACACAACCTAACATGCCTGTGTTTGGGATTCAAGGCAAAAGCTGGAGTAAATCCCACAAACACACACAAAGAATATGTAAATGTCTGAAAAAGAGTAATTAGACATGCTATCTTAAAAATGACTGAATGATAAAAGCATAAATTCTACCCCAACAGTCTAGAAAACGTAATAAATAGAAATGCGTATGTAAAATTCTGATAGTATATGCCAGTGAAATTTAATAATTAAGCCCAGATAAATGGGGAGGGTTACCGTTAGGAAAGGTATCCAGCCATAAAAATCAGGCAGAAACTCCGGTTGGAGAAATCTAGTCAAAGAAATAGCGACCCCATATAAAACAGGAATAGCTAAGAAGAAGAAGAAGAAGACTACAGCTCTGCATAGTCCCAGTGACACTAAATGCCAGGTACAATCTCCTGAGGATGCCTATCTTATTCACTTCAGACACCGTCATCTATTTGTTAGTTGTCTCATTTGCAATGTTGTAATCTTTACAGTACTCACTGTTTATTAGAGACTGGAAATCCTGAGTGTGGCTTCTACATATTTAGTGTATGAAAGTCTGATTAGTTTCACTCCATGCCATACAGAATATGTTTCCTGATCCATCTGAATATTGTTGAAGGACTGATTTGCACTTATCACCAGTACTGACTGTTAGCCATCCACCTTGAAAAGTAATTTGACATTTAGAGCTGCCAGTATTAGCTGTCATGTTAACAGAGCTGAATGAAGTTTTAATAAAAACACTCAGTGTTAATAACATATTTGTTAGGTGAGTTTAAAAGTCTGTTATTGGTGCATGGAAGTAAGACATTAAGAATAGCATTCATAGCTATGCTTGGACACTAGACAGGCCTTGGTAGACTCTTCTCAGCAATAAATGAGCTCACAAAAATGATTTTAACAACTGCCTTAACATTTATAGTAATGAACTCTTTAAAACCTGAATTTGTGATGACAACTTTTTTAAACTCACCAGCTACTTGAGCAGCTTGACTAAACGTTAGTTGTGTTGAGTTTGCATACAAGATGTCTGGGATTGTCCTTGTAAGACACTCTAACTCACAATGTTCATGACAAACCCCCTTTAACATTTAGTACATTTAAATATTTCACAATTCACTCTTACATTCCGTAATTTAAAAAATATAGATCGACTAAGACTTATTTTTCTTTTCTTTTTCTAATCGACTGTATGTCATGTCCTAGTAAAGCCAATAAAGTGCACAAATTGTAACTCTTTTGTATTGATGAGAAAGTCACAAAACAACAAACTTACATGTGACATATTTTGGTTTTAAGCCAATAAAACATCTCAAGCAAACACCATTGGCTAACCTAATGCTGAAACTACTTCTCTATCTCATTCTTATCTGTCACATTTTATAGGTCTTGAAATACGATGGATTTCCATGATCACCTTTTTTTAAAAAAATTACTGTTAATTCAGCTAAACAAGTTGGTAAAAGGGTTTAAAGGCAAAACAATTTAGAGGCCAGATCAGGTCCTGTATATATCAAGCATCTCAGAATTACTCCTAGGAATTAGACTAAAAGTCAGACTAGGATAAGAATGTGTCCTACCTCAGAGTAGGACATGAGAAGTATTT
Source organism: Polypterus senegalus (assembly GCF_016835505.1). Classification (NCBI taxonomy): domain Eukaryota; kingdom Metazoa; phylum Chordata; class Cladistia; order Polypteriformes; family Polypteridae; genus Polypterus; species Polypterus senegalus. The sequence goes on from NC_053162.1 coordinate 44,451,806, forward strand.
ATGAGGCATCCTACTCTTACTTCCAGCTAGGAGTAAGAATTTGTGTGTGAGAATGAATGACACCACAATTTTACAACAGCACGAGCCATCAAGTGGTACTCACGATGATGTTTGTAGTTTCCTTGAAAATCATGATGTCACTTTTTAGTTTTCTGTTATTAACACTATGGCTTCACCACACTAATAAAAATACTAATCATAATCATATCATCATTAAAGATAAAGAAGGAACACCTGATAAGGTAGGATATTACACTAAGCTGAACGTAATTGTTGCCACTTTGCAACAACATAAAGAATAATACTGTAATGAGCACAAAGATGGAAAGACTAAGATACAGAATCTGAATGAGAGAAAAAGACCAAAAATGGACATGTTTATTTAACAATGAATGATCTGGGGATTGTTCCTGACTTGTGCTCAACACTTGCTGAGAGCTCAGAGCTGGATTAACCATAGAAGCAAAGAAAGCACATGCTTATGGCATCAAGGGTAAAGGGGGCACCACAAAAAAATTTTACAGCCGAATTTATCACATAAATTATTAAATTAATTTAATTTATAGCCATTTTCAAAATTGAATGAAAAATGAATAATGCCTCCCTGTACCTCCCTATGCCGTCACTGTTTGTAGATGGTGCCTTACACAGTGCGTTCTGCATACTGGTGCCATCTATGATGAGGAATTCCCATTTCATGGTGATTCCCTTAAACGCCATGTTATGTCAAAATATTGTGAAAATATTTTGATTCAAAACAATATGTTTCTATGTTTTTAAACAATACTTAATAGTTGATTAAAAATTATCATGTAATTGTTGTGTTTCATGAATTATGTGTTATTTAACTTAAAATAAATTTCAAGTTCGTAGAAAGCGTTATTTTCTGTTTTAAGCAAAAACAAAAAATCGTCCCAGTTTGAGGAAAAAATATTCTGGTAAGTCTATTTAATTCTATTCTTGGATATTTTTAAATTCATTTACATTATGTAAAAGTGAAAATCGTACACATTTTGCTGATTATTATTGGATAAAATTGTTTATAACTTTTTTACTAAAAATGATTTATTAACAAAATTTTCACAAAATATTCTTCAAATCTTGTACTAAGAATATGTGTAAACACATTTGCTAAACTGACACTAAAGCCTTAATTAAATTAAATAATCAAAATGGTAAATCTGTGGTTTTAATGTCAAAATGAAAGCCGTACATTTCAAAAAATACCTTTCAAATTGACCCCAAATGTTAAAATTTGTAAAATTTTGTATGTCAATTTCTCTTCAAGTAATGATAAAAACGCAATCAGATCTTTTAGCAGTGATGCACAAAATAATTTTTAAATCAATTTTAGGGTTAAAGTCAATTTCTACAGGTTTTGGCAGGAGATTAGATAATTTGTAGTCCAGAGATAAATTTCATATCAGCACTTTTTATAATAATTGTTGACAAACTTGAAACTGAGATAAGAAGGAGAGGAGAGATATGCACAGAAGTAGCTGAGAGGTTTTCTTTTCTAAGTGATCTGCCATATGTCACTTCATCATCTACTAACATTGAAAGGCATTCTAAGTTCTGTGAAAAGCTGATTGATGCTTACCCAGAGGACTTTAACAGTAATTTCTCAGCTGAACTTCAGCAGTTTCATGTATATGTGCGCCATAAGATCAGTGCAACAGAAAATGTAAAAACAAGATTCAGTCATGCAGAACTTTAAAACTAATTTTAGAAGACAATATTGAGTGTGCTTTTCCAAATGTAGACATTGAATTTTGTATATTTTTAATATTAATGCTCACAAACTGCTCAGCTGAGCACTCATTTTCTCGGTTGAAATACATTAAAAATCCCCACAGAACAACTATGCATCAAGTCAGGCTGGATGCCTTATATACATTATATATATAAGCAGATTTGTTACGTAAGATTGATTATGAAGATCTAATTGAAGAGTGTGCAAGGAAAAAAAGTAGAAGAAAATTATTGAAATAAAAATAAAATGAAACTACTTAGTGCTTAGGGCATCTAAGGGTCTTAATCCGGCCCTGAATAGGCTCCAGGTTCCTCGCTACCCTGCCCAGGATAAAGTAGTTTTAAAAAATGAATGATCCATAGCCATACTTTCAGATGAATGACCTTCCCACTGTTATGACAACAGAAAACACCTCGTGTTCTACTAGCAAGTCTGCTGATCATCTTCCACAGTCACAGGCCATGTCTCTCCCCCTTTATTTTCTCAGAGACTCTGTTTATCAAACAACCCAGGAACCTCTGCTTGTCATTTTCAACCTTGCAAGGGGTGATATGAATGTTCCAGGGTTTCATGGAATGCAGAGCTCAGCATACCTGTGTGACATTCCACCAGCAATCACCCATCCTGCTATTCTAGCTACTATAAGACAGTATGGATCCATGACCACCAGTATATTCATACTGTGATCTCTCTTGTTATTGTGATGTGCGTGCTAATCCACACTTGGGGCAATGATCTTCATTTGTATGAAGCTTGCCTTACCATTACCTCATGTGGAGTGCTGCGGAAATATATAAACCTGTATATTACCACCCCAGCTGTAAGGACATTTAAAGTTTGGTGCAAAATCCAGGGAATGGTTGGTTGTGACAAACCCAAATTATCACTACTGCCAAGCTACATTTTCCTACATGATAAAAAATGTAACGTTACTGATGGTATAATTTCAGCTAAAAGTGCATGGCTTCTTCTTGTTGTTATCCAAGGTTTCAAAAGCATTCAGCATTACACAGAAGGTGTGTGCCGATCTCTTCTTGAACATCATTTTCTGGCAGCTTCTGGTGAGTTAGGACAGTTCACGAGCTCTCCTAAACCCTGGTGATGGTAGAAGTGGCTTCCTAAACTAAAAAAACTGACAAAAAGGTTTTTCTTCTACACTTAAGAGTAGGACTAATTTTGCATCACTCTGAGATTTTACAGCAAGTAAGGACCATTTTCCTACTCTACGATGTTTGAAATACACTTGGGGACCTCACTGAATGTGCCTTCAAAAATAAGCACATCAGCTGGCAAGATTTCAGTCCTGCCCAGGCCCAAAATTGGGTACTGGCTTTGAAAGTTCAAAAATACTTTAAATATTCCAAATACTCAAAAATACCCTTCAAGGCAAAGAGTTACCTCTGGCTTGAATGACAAAGCCAACAAAGAATTTTTGTAAATAAAGAATTTATTTGTATTAACAAATGGAACACAAACACTTGCAAAAAACAGAAAAAAGTACAAAATAATACCAGAAAGGGTATACCTTGAAAGGCAACCTACCATAAATAAGTCTGCAATGCAAACCAAATAATTAGAGTCCAAAACAAAAAACCAAATGAATCTACAAACCAGTAATTCAGAACAGTACTCAATCAATGCTATCCCTACACCTCTTAGTAATGCACTGCTCAGATCATCTTTTCCCGCAGAATATAAAGACTGAGGGCGGCCCAGCAGCATTGACGTAGGAGTGGACCAGCTTTTGTTGTACCCACAGAACAAAAGGAATACATCTACAGTCACGTCCAGAAGTAATTGGACAGTGACACAATTTTCATAATTTTGGCTCTGTAAGCCACCACAATGGATTTGAAATAAAGCAATCATTGTGTGATTGAAGTGTAGAGTTTCAGCTCTAATTTAAGGGGTTTACCAAAAATATTTTATAAGCCATTTAGGAATGACAGTCATTTTTCTGCATAGTCCTTCCCTTTTCAGGGTCTTACAAGTATTTGGACATTTGACTGACAAACTGTTCCATAGCCAGGTAGGAGTAAATCCCTCATTGTTTCATAAACTATTAAGCAAACATGTTTACAATTTTGTTTTCTTATTATCACCTGGACATTAAATGGGATATCTCTTGGAAACCCAAATGTTTATCTTTGCTCTTTGCATTTCTTTGCTATATATATTCAGAGTACATATAACATAATAATTGTACAGCAAGCGGAAGCACAGAATGGAGCAGTGAGCGGAAGCACAGAGTGGAACGGTGGCATCTCCCACAGGAATGTAGCCCTTCGCAAACACCCAAGCAAATTCATCTGAAGAAAAGCCGGCAGCTGACCAGTAGAAATAACCGGCAGTGAGAAATTAAAGTCGATCGCTTAGCGAGTGGTGGAATCTTAAACTGACCTTCTCTTAGTGATTCAGCTGAACGCGTAGAGCACTTAAGTTAAAAAACGGAGAACATGACATCAATACTAAACGTAAGTTCTATCTGCTCTCTGCCTATTGAGGGCATATTTATATGTTGTGTGTCCTGCAGTATCTACAGCTCAGGTTTTCTGGCCGACAGTGCAGATAGCTTCACCTGCCAAAAGTGTTTAGTTAATTTAGAGTTGGTCGGGAAAATACGCAAATTGGAGGACCACGTTAGGAATCTGATAGCGATTAGGCAAACCGAAAATTGGATCGACTCGGTTTGTTTAGACAATTCGGCTACATCTGATTCGGCTTCAGTCTCTCCAGGTCCCACTGTAGTCAGTGCACAGCCGAAATCAGCAGCACCAATTCAGCCACAGGGCGAGTGGGTAACAGTAAGACGGGGGTCTAAGAATCCAAAATGTAGTCCCCCAGCACCCAGATCACCAATTCGGACCCAGAACAGGTTCTCAGCACTGTGGAAACTGAGAATAATAAAGTGCTCATAATTGGCGATTCCATAGTGCGGAATGTTAGAATTCCAAACTATGTTAAACCAGCAGTTAATGTTAAGTGCCTTGCAGGGGCCAAGATTTCTGGCATAAAGGCCGCATTGGACCGTGTTGTATCTACCTTATTGCTGCATGTCGGCACGATGAAGTATCTACCTTATTGCTGCATGTCGGCACTAATGATATTTATTTACAGCAATCTGAGGTATTAAAGCGGAACTTCATCTCTCTATGCACCAAAGCTAAAACAAAATGTCGGAATTTAATTGTATCTGGTCCCTTACCAAGATTATATAGAGGGATGTGATTTATAGCAGATTGCATTCCTTTCACTGCTGGCTAGAAACCTGGTGTGCAAATAAAAGCATAGCATTTGTGAACAATTGGGATGATTTTTGGGAAAGGCCTGGATTTTTCAGAAGAGATGGTCTTCATCCTAACTGGAGGGATCTTATGTATTATCCCAAAATATGGCAGCAAAACTGCCTGGTTGACTGATTAGAGCACCATCCAGGCCGCAGTCATGTGATCTTAAATCACAGGCTGTTCTTTATCCCACCTGTTATTTTCCTGAAGCTGTTACCCATAATCCCTGTTGTGGGGCATCCAGTAAATTTAGTCTTGATACAAACCATAAATTAATTGATAACCAAAAATAAGGTGTATAATTAGACCAAGGGATAAAACCAGACACTCCACCAGGGGCATCTGTAATAGAAATTTAATTCAAATTAAAACAAAAAATATATCAGCAGTTCAGAAAGAACCATGCAGTTTTAAATGCTGTTTATTGAACATTCGCTCTCTTGGCACTAAAGCTGTTTTGGTAAATGATATATATTAAGTACAAAATCTGATCTGTGTCTTCTTACTGAAACCTGGCTTAGTAAATGTGACACTGTTCCCTAGCTGAGGCGTCACCAGATGGATACTCGTTCCTTCATAAGTCTAGAGATTCTGGTCGAGGAGGAGGCCTTGGAATAATTCATTGTAACAAAATGCAAATCACTCCTAAAAATTTAGGCAACTTTACATCCTTTGAGGCATTCATTTTAAATATGAAAACAGATTCCAACACAATTATAGTGCTAGTCTACAGACCACCAGGGCCATATTCATTGTTCATGACTGAATTTAGCAACCTTCTGTCTGATTTGGCTATAAATTATGATCACGTAGTTCTGATGGGGATTTTAATGTACACATTGATGTGGAAACTGACACTTTTAGCAAATGTTTTACTTATTTGTTAAATTCAGTAGGATTTTGTCAGATTGTCAAAGGTCCAACTCATAATCATAACCATACATTAGATTTAATTATAACTTACAAAGTTGAAATTCAAAATTTAAATATTACTCCATTAAATGTAGTTATTTCCGATCACTTCTTAATTACATTTGATTTAGTTCTGCCCATGCCAACACTCACAGATTAAAACAAAGACAGTGCGACATCTAGATTGTAATTCTGCTTCAAAATTTATAGATACCTTGAGTAAGTCGAGTGTAATTGTGGAAAACCATTTAGATCAGTTAACATCAAATGTAAACGTGGAAAACAATTTAGATCAGCTAACATCACATTATAATGTGACCTTGAGAGATGCTCTGGACACAGTGGCTCCCCTAAATACAAAAGTGATCAAAGCACATAGAAACTCTCCCTGGTTTAATGAAAACACTCGAGCTCTTAAATTAGAGTGTCGAAAACTGGAGCAGATGGAGAACAACAAAGCTACATGTCTTTCAAATTGCATGGACAGAGAGTGTTAATAAATATAAAAAAGCCCTCTTTAAAGCTCGCTCAGAATACTATTCTACATTAATAGATAGCAATAATAAAAATCCTAGGGTACTTTTTAGAGCAGTGGCTAAATTAACAAATGGGAATTCAGATCAACAGTGCAAAATACCAACAGATATTAGCAGTACAGACTTTATGAACTTCTTCAATGAGAAAATTAAAAATATAAGATCCCAGATCTCAGCATCACAGTACAAACCAAATACTAGCTTAGCAGACCCTGCTCACATTGCATTCAGCACTTTAATAATTTTAATCCTGTAACTGAGCAGGAAGTCTTAACTTTAATTACTAAAATGAAGCCCACTACTTGTTCCCTAGATCCAGTGCCAACAAAACTAGTAAAAAAGTGCAATGGATGTTCTTGCAGCCTATTCTAAACATTATCAATAGTTCATTATTGCATGGCACAGTACCTGATGCACTAAAAGTGTCAGTCATTAAACCTTTACTTAAAAAGTCAGACCTAGACCCACACATACTAAATAACTATAGGCCTATTTCAAATTTACCATTTCTCTCTAAAATACTAGAAAAGTAGTCGCCAGTCAGCTTCAGTCACACCTTACGCATTACAATTTATTTGAGAAATTCCAGTCTGGCTTTCGCACTGGTCATAGTACAGAAACGGCACTAACACGGGTTGTAAATGACATTCTGATATCCTCTGATGAAGGAAATTCCACTGTAATTATGTTGTTGGACTTAAGTGCAGCATTTGACACCATTGACCATTCTATTTTACTGCACAGGCTAGAAAACGATGTTGGGCTTACAGGCCCTGCTGCTTGGTTCAGTTCTTATTTATCAAATCGATTCCAATATGTACAGAAATGTGCTGACAGTACTCCATCATTATACACAGAAGTTCAATATGGTGTCCCGCAGGGCTCAGTACTGGGACCTTTACTGTTTTCACTTTACATGCTTCCACTGGGATCTCTCATTAGGAAACATAATGTTAATTTTCACTCGTATGCAGATGACACCCAGTTATACCTTTCATTTAAATCAAATGAAGTTTCTCCGATGTTGTCTTTAATTAGTTGTGTTAGTGAATTAAAGGAATGGATGAATGAGAACTACTTGTCTTTAAATACAGATAAAACAGAGATGTTAATTGTTGGAGGGAATGACGCTGATCACAGCAATATTTTGTCATCATTTAACTCAGTTGGAATCCCAATTAATTTTACTGAATCAGCCCCAATCTAGGAGTTATCTTTGACTCTAGCATGTCATTTAAAGCATATTACAAAGTTCCAAAACATGTTTTTCCATCTTAAAAATGTTAGGAAATTAAGGCGCTTTCTAAATAAACAGGATTGTGAGAAATTAATTCATGCATTTATCTCTAGTAGGATTGACTACTGCAATGCGGTGTTCACTGGCTGTTCAAACTGTTCTCTATACAGCCTCCAGTTAATCCAAAATGCGCTGCAAGAATTATTACAAGAACAAGAAAATATGAACACATAACTCCAGTTCTTAAATCTTACACTGGCTCCCAGTTAAGTTTAGGGCAGATTTCAAAATCCTCCTTTTAACATATAAAGCATTAAATGGCCAAGGTCCGCTTACTTGTCTGAACTTATCATGACTTACAAACCTGAGCACATTAAGATCTCAAGATGCCGGTCTGCTTAGGATTCCAAGGATTAATAAAATAACAGTGGGAGGTCGAGCTTTTAGCTACAGGGCCCCTAAACTGTGGAATGGTCTTCCTGCTTCCATAAGAGATGCCCCTTCGTCTCAGCCTTTAAATCCCGGCTGAAGACTCACTACTTCAGTTTAGCATATCCTGACTAGAGCTGCTGATTAACTGTACATACTGCATCTCTGTTGTTAGTCATTAGCACTAAACATAAGTAACATGATAATTATATTTGAATACTAACCCTCACCTATTCTGTTTCTTTCTCGGTACCCAAATGTGGCATTGGTGCCACGCCCACCTGCCAAGTTGTTTGCCTGCCTATGGTAAAGTCATCCCTGATGGAGGATCACAGGAATCATGGGAAAGAGGGTCCTTTCATGATCTGGAGCAACGTTTCAGCCGTGGCATGGCCAAATGGGGAGGCAGCTAGATGGATGAGGTCTCCAGGACTCTAAAAATATCCAAACCTTTATTATGTGTATATCATCTACTGTTAAACTTTGTGCCTTTCCCGAGGTTTCTAAAATTTTTAGTTTTTCCTTTATGCTGTATTAAGGAATTGTTCTGATTTTGTGTATATTGTATTGTATTGACCCCAAATAGTACTTTTGACACCCACTGCACGCCCAACCTACCTGGAAAGGGGTCTCTTTAAACTGCCTTTCCTGAGGTTTCTTCCCTTTTTCCCTACAAGGTTTTTATGGGAGTTTTTCCTTGTCTTCTTAGAGAGTCAAGGCTGGGGGGCCGTCCACTCATTCATACTCTGAATTTCATTTCTTCAATGTAGGGTGTTAGGAGCAGTGGCCTAATTACGACATCATCAAGAGCAGCACATAACTGGTGCCATAGATGGGGCACCAGTTCATTAAACTTGTGTAACCTCATTCATTCCCAAGAGTCATCAGACAACCTAACACTCATATGTTTGAGATTCAAGAGGAAAACTGGAGTAATGCCTAGAAAGATACAAGAAGAAAATGCAAAAGTATCCAGATCAAGATGCCAATGTCTTTTGGAGCTGTGTGGCATTAGCATTGAGCACTGTGCAGACATGCCACCATTAAAATTATTCTGAATACTAAAAGCACAAATTCTTCTAAAACAACACAAAAGAGGTGAGAGTGAAAATCCAAACAGAACTTCAGTGTTTTGTAAAAGAAAGGAAGAAAAAAAAGTCAACCTGGACTTGTAGCAGTGCTGCTTTCAGTTGTTATTGCTGTAGAGCCTGGAAATGTTAAAAAAATATTATCAAGAAAGGAAAATGAAAATGCATGTGCAATATTCTTAAATTTATAAAAAAAAATATATTAGTGATATTTAATAACTTATGCAGTTTTGCTTAGTTATACTTATACTTATGAGAATGAATGACACCACAATTTTACAACAGCCCGAGCCATCAAGTGGTACTCACGATGATGTTTGTAGTTTCCTTGAAAATCATGATGTCACTTTTTAGTTTTCTGTTATTAACACTATGGCTTCACCACACTAATAAAAATACTAATCATAATCATCATCATCATTAAAGATAAAGAAGGAACACCTGATAAGGTAGGATATTACACTAAGCTGAACGTAATTGTTGCCACTTTGCAACAACATAAAGAATAATACTGTAATGAGTACAAAGATGGAAAGACTAAGATACAGAATCTGAATGAGAGAAAAAGACTAAAAATGGACATGTTTATTTAACAATGAATGATCTGGGGATTGTTCCTGCCTTGTGCTCAACACTTGCTGAGATAGGCTCCAGCTTCCTCACAACCCTGCTCAGAATAAAGTAGGTTTAAAAAATAAATGAATGAACTTCCCACTGTTATGACAACAGTAAACACCTCGTGTTCTACTAGCAAGTCTGCTGATCATCTTCCACAGTCACAGGCCATGTCTCTCCCCTTTATTTTCTCAGAGACTCTGTTTATCTAACACTCCAGTAAGCTCTGATTGCCATTTTGAACCTTGTAAGGGTGATATGAATGTTCCAGGGGTTCATGGAATGCAGAGCTCAGCATACCTGTGTGACATTCCACCAGCAATCACCCATCCTGCTATTCTAGCTACTATAGGACAGTATGGAACCATGACCACCTGTATATTCATACTGTGATCTCTCTTGTGATTTATCTCTTGTGATTGTGATGTGCGTGCTAATCCACACTTGGGGCAATGATCTTCATTTGTATGAAGCTTGCCTTACCATTACCTCATGTGGAGTGGTCGTGAAATACTGTATATAAACCTGTATATTACTACCCCAGCTGTAAGGACATTTAAAGTTTGGTGCAAAATCCAGGGAATGGTTGGTTCTGACAAACCCAAATTATCACTATTGCAAAGCTGCATTTTCCTCCATGATAAAAAATGTAACGTTACTGATGCTATAATTTCAGCTAACAGTGCATGGCTTCTTCATGTAGAAGAAGTGATCCCATGGCTTGTAAGATTTATTAGGCATGTTATTCCATCTCAGTCAAATTCATATCTTTTATGAGTTTGTTGTTATCCAAGGTTTCAAAAGCATTCAGCATTACACAGAATGTGTGTGCCAATCCCTTCCTGAACATAATTTTCTGGCAGCTTCTGGTGAGGTTGGACAGTTCACAAGCTCTCCTAAACCCTGGTGATGGTAGAAGTGGTTTCCTAAACTAAGAAAACTGATAAAATGGTTTTTCTTCTACACTTAAGAGTAGGACTAATTTTGCATCACTCTGAGATTTTAGAGCAAGTAAGGATCGTTTTCCTACTCTATGATGTTTGAGAAATACATGCCCAGGACCTCACTGAATGTGCCTTCAAAAACAAGGACATCAGCTGGCAAGCTTTCAGTCCTGCCCAGGCCCAAAATTGGGTACTGCCTTTAAAAGTTCAAAAATACTTTAAATATTCAAAATACTCTTCATAGCAGAGGGCTACCTCTGGCTTAATTGACAAAGCCAACAATTAATTTTTGTAAATAAAGACTTTATTTGTATAAACAAATGGAACACAAACACTTGCAAAAAACAAAAAAAGTACAAAATAATACCAGAAAGGGTATACATTGAAAGGCAACCTACCATAAATAAGTCTGCTCTGCAAACCAAAGAATCAGAGTCCAAAAACAAACCAAATAAATCCACAAACCAGTAATTCAGAACAGTACTCAATCAATGCTATCCCCACAGCTCTTAGTAATGCACTGCTCAGATCATCTTTTCCACCAGAATATAAAGACTGAGGGCGGCCCAGCAGCATTGACGTAGGAGTGGACCAGCTTTTTGTTGTACCCACAGAACAAAAGGAATACATCTACAGTCAGGTCCAGAAGTAATTGGACAGTGACACAATTTCCATAATTTTGGCTCTGTATGACACCACAATGGATTTGAAATAAAGCAATCATTGTGTGACTGAAGTGTTGAGTTTCAGCTTTAAGTTTAGGGGTTTACCAAAAATATCTTATAAGCCATTTAGGAATGAAAGCCATATTTCTGCATAATCCTTCCCTTTCCAGGGCGTCAGACGCATTTGGACATTTGACTGACAAACTGTTCCATGGTCAGTTGAAAGTAGTTCCCGCTTTATTCCATTAACTATTAAGCATGTAAAAGGTCTGAAATCGATTCTAAGTGTGGAATTTGCACTTGGAAGCTGTCGTTGTGAACTCTCAATATGAGGTCCAAAGAGTTGTCCATGCAATTAAAAACAGTCCATCATTAGGCTAAGAAAACAAAACAAACCCTTTAGAGAGACAGCAGAAACTGAAGGAGTGTTCAAATCCACCATTTAGTATATTCTTAAAAAGAAACAACACGGTAGTGAACTGAACAACACCAGAAGGTATGGAAAACCAGAGAAAACAACTGTGCTGAATGACTGCAGACTACTGTCCTTGGTGAAGAATCCCTTCAAGACATTTAGACAAAATGAGAAAACTCTTCAGGAGGTAGACCTATCATTGCCAAAGTCTACAATCAAGAGAAGACTTCATGGAAGTAAAGACAGAGGGTTTACCGCAGACTGCAATCCACTGGTAAACCTCAAGTGTAGAAAGGACACTTTAGACTTTGCCAGGAAACATTTTTTAAAAGCCTGTCCTGTTCTAAAACAATTTTCTTTGGAAAATGGAATCTAATATCAATATATAGCAGAATGTTAGAAAGAGTGTATGGAGAAGAGAAGAAATGTCTCAGGATCTGATGAATACCACATCATCTGTGAAACATAGTGGAGGCAGTGTTATGGCATGATCATGCATGGCTGAGAATGGAAGTCAGTCACTAATGTTTATTGTTGATATGACTGCTGGCAGAAGTAGCAGGATGAATTCTGAAGTGTACAGGGCTATACTATCTGCTCAGATATAACCAAATGGTGCAAAACTAATAGGACGACACTTCACAGTACAGATGGACAATGAGCGAAAACATACTGCGAAAGCAAATCAAGTGGTCTTTAAGACAAAGAAGTGGCATAATCTTCCATTGCAAAGTCAATCCCCTGAATTCAACCTAATTGGACATTCATTTCACTTAATAAAGACAAAACTGATGGCAGAAACTCCATCAAACAAGCAGCAACTGATGGTAGCTGCAGTAAAGGCCGGGCAAGACATCACTAGAGTGGAAAACCAGCACTTGGAGATGGCCATGGGTTCCAGACTTCAGGCAGTCATTGACTGTAAAGGATTTTCAACAAAATATTGAAAATGATCATATATTCATGATTAGGTTAGTTTGTCCAAATACTTTTGAGCCCCTAAATATATTGAGGACATAAAAATGTTTGTTTTTTTTTAAACAACTCATATAATATTTTTGCTAAACCCTTTGAAATAAACTGAAAGTCTATACTTCAATACAGAAGTTGTTTGTTGTTTCAAATCCATTGTGGTGGTGTACAGAGCCAAAATTATGAAAATTGTGTCACTGTCCAAATACTTATGGACCCGACTATAAACATCTTCAATACACTATACACAAACACTAAACAATCAATAATTAAACTAATAAATATAAAAACACAGGGAAAATAATACTTAAAAACAACAGAAATAGCTTTAAAATGGAAAATAAAATTAAGCAAGGAAACAAACCCTAGCTGTACAAACATGAACAAAATAATTATTTGCACTGGGAGTGACATAGGGGCACAGCCTTAACACTGCAACCTCATGGCTCTAGGACACTGATTATTCTCTGATTTTAGTCTACACATCCTCCTCATATATGCACAGAACTTTTTAGTTCCTAGCAGTTTGGCTTACTTCTGACATGCCAAAGTTAGTGAGTCAGGTTGACTGGAAATTCTAAATTGCCCCAGTGTGTGTGTGTGTGTGTGTGTGTGTGTGTGTGTGTGTGTGTGTGTGTGCACCTTTCATTCGACTGGCATCCCGTCCCAGGTTGGTTCCTGACTTGCAGCAGTGCAGCTGAAATAGATTTTATACCCAGAGAACAATGAACTGGGATTCCTGTGTTTAGAAAATAGATGTATGCTATTATTATTGATGAAGGAAAACAAACACAATCACTGATTTCCCACAAAGAGAGAACAACAGTTTCAATTAATTACATTCATATTCAGTGGATTCAGAAAGTATTCATACCCATTCAGATTCTGTGCTTTCTGTGTTGTAGATTTAATTTTCAATGGATACATTTGCCATTTTTGCCTATCAATTTAAACTCAATGCAAAATCTCTCATTTATGAAACTATTAAGACTCTTCTTTTAGTACTTTGTAGAAGCCCCTTTGGTAGGAATTCCTGCTGCTCTAGAAGCTTTGCACACCTGGAATTGGGCATTTTATCTCATTCTACCTGTGAGATCATATGATGCTCCATTAGATTGGATGATAAACATCTGTAAATTGCCATCTGTGGGACTTTGAACAGATGTTCAATGGGTTTTCAGTTTGGACTTTGGCTGGACCACTCAAGGACAGATCTTATTTAAAAGCCACTCCAGCGTTGTCTTGGCTGTATGCTTCAAGTCATTGTTGTGCTGAAAGATGAACTGTCACCGCAGTCAGAGGTTGCATTCACTCTAGAGTAGGCTTTCTTCAAGGACTTCTGTGTATTTGGCTGCATTCATACTTTCCTCAGGCCTGATCAGTCTTCCTCTCCCTACCGCTGAAAAGCACCCCACAGTATGATGCTGTCATCACCATGCTTATCGTAGGGATGGTATTAGACAGGTGATAAGCAGTGCCTAATTCTTGCCAGATATAGCACTTGGTTTTCAGCCCAAAGAGTTCAATTTCATCAGACTAAGGAATCATTTTTTTCATTTTGCCAAGTCCTTTAAATGCTGTTTGGAAAGAGTGGCTGCCATCTAGCGTGAATGATTCTGTGCTTCTGAGATGGCTGTCTTTTTGGAAGGCCTTCCCATCTCAACAGAGGACTTCTGAAGCTCTGCTAGAGTGACCAAGGCCCTGCTCTCCTGATTTGGCTGAATGGCAGACTCACAGAAGAGACCTAATGGTTCCTGACTTCTTCAATTACACAATTACTTAGACCTCTGTGTTCCTGGGAACACTCAGACCTTTAAAAATGGTTTTATACCCTTGCCTTATCAATGCTTGACCATAATATGATTGTGAAGGTCTAAAAAGAGTTCCTTGGACTTTGTGGCTTAGTTTTTGTAAGGAATTTCAGTTTTTGATTTTTAATAAATTTGCAATCCTTTCTGAAAACATTTTTTCACTTTGTCATTATGGGTTAATGGGTGTAGATTGATGGACAAAAGGGGCAAATAAAGTACACAAAAAACAGAACACTTTGAAAATTCATAAGATTTCAATGGAGAAAAAATCCTGCTGAATATCTATACTGATATGGACTGCGTAGTGTGTTAGGAAGGAAAGGATGCCACATCATTTGATGGAAATGAAAATTATCAATCTATAGAGGGCTGAATTCAAAGACACCCCAAAAATCAAAGTGAAAAAATGATGCGACAGGCTATTCCATTTTGCAGAAATTTCATGCATCAACTCCAAATCATACTCAGTAGTTTGTATTGCCCCCACATGCTTGTATGCATGTCTGACAATGCCAGGGACACTCCTAATGAGACCATGGATGGTGTCCTGGGGGATCTTCTCCCCGATCTGGACCAGGGGCCTCATGTATAAACGGTGCGTACGCACAGAAATGTTGCGTAAGAACTTTTCCACGTTCAAATCGCGATGTATAAAACCTACACTTGGCGTAAAGCCATGCACTTTTCCACGGTACCTCATGACTTGTCGTACGCAAGTTCTCTGCTCGGTTTTGCAAACTGGCGGCACCCAGCGTCAAAGCAGTGCTACTGTTCTTGTGTGATTACTCATTATTTTCATGACGCGGCTTTATAAATACACAGAAACTAACCGCATATTGTTTATTAGTGTAATGCATCTGATTGTAATTAACTCGTAACAATATAATGGTCCAGGGAACAGCCATAGTATTCCAAATACCATAACTGCTTTAGCATTGTTACTCTCACTTCTTCTTCTTCTTCTTCTTCTTCTTTCAGCTCCTCCCGTTAGGAGTTGCCACAGCGGATCATCTTTTTCCACATTACTCTCACTGCATGACTCAGAGTATTTATATCACTGTATCTGAGTGTGAATCACAGCAGCAGCTGATCGGAAAGAGAATTATCGGTATACGGCATTAAGCACACGCTGTCTCTGCCACTGCAAAATGTTTTAAAGCCTTTCCTGTACGGACCTCGCGGTTCAAAACAGTTTAATCCCAAGAACTTTAAATGCACTCAATCAATTGCTCCTTGTAGAACGGTTAGGACTTATAAGTACAATCACCCCACTGTAAACTTGCACTACAGTTATAATATCTCACAACCTGGGCCACTTTATAAAGCGCGTATTTACATATGATGACGATATCATTTTTAAGATGAAATGCAGCAAAATATGTTTATTACATTATACAGGTAAAACTTTAACTTCATTTAAATAATCTATATTCTTCACTGGGAGTGTCGTGAAGGATAGAATAATTAAACATGTACTACTAAGATATTTCAATGTTCTTTAAACGTTTTGAAGAATCGGTGCTAAGCTTACAGATGGCTTAACGTCTATTACAGAGCTGATTGTATGGCGATCGGTTACTTGGGGAAAGAAAAGCAAGGACTCTTGGGGCGGCCATGCCAATATATATTGAATATAAAACAGAAAGAGAAAATAACAACACAGCGACAAATTTCGACAAAAGATAAATGCTTGTCATGAGCACGAGGCTCATGAAACACATGTTTAATAATGTGCTTTAACTCCTATCATCATAAAAATTATATCACGTATACATCTCAGTATTTTAGTTATTCAGAGAGCTGTAATATCACAAATGTAATGGACTCTGTGTCCAGTTGGAGGAAGAGAGCCGGTTTAAGAAGCAAGTAGAAATTCACACACATAGAGCACATAGAAGATCAAATACAAAACAAAGCATTTAACGTGCTACTTTAATTATGATGTGATTTGAGAAACTGGTTAATTAAACGATTTTAAGATTAAGTTTATGATGTTCTACTTTAATGACAAAATAAACTACGTGATTAAAGTGGTAAATTCGAGATTAAAGTTGACATTTCGTGCTTTTTCCCCACCGTGTGCCTTTTTTCTCTGTACCCTAATAAACTTTCATATGACACTCAGACAGTGGACTTACAACTCTTCTTTTCACGGCAACTTTGATATGTGACTTCTTTTTTATTTCCGGCACTGTGCGATTTTGTGAATGTGAGCTTTCAAGTTTCTCCAACACGCTATGTCACTCGATCAACTTCATTTTGTTGATTAAACCACGGTTTATTTGAACAAATAGTATGTTTTTCCTTTGCCTCCACTTGGTATTCGCTGAAATTCTTATATTTTCCCCGTGCTTTTCCCATTGTCTTTTCACAGAAGGCTGCGCTTAAGGGCGATTTATATTGATTTGCATATTCAAAGAGGCGTAATTCTGGGAGGATTTGGGGCGTTACATAATGCGCGTGCACGAGCGTTAGTTTTCACGCTGATCGGGATTTATGTAGCAGAAGAACGTGGAAGTTGGAGTATGCACGGATTCCTGCATCTGGATTTTTCTGTGCGTAAGCACATTTCGGCTTTTGTGCTTACGCCATGTTATAGTGCGAGTTCCCAGGCCCCAGGGCATTACTGAGCTCCTAGACAGTCTGAGGTGCAACCTGGCAGCGTCGGATGGACCAAAACATAATGTCCCAGAGGTGTTCTATTGGATTTAGGTCAGACTAGCACGGGGACCAGTCAATGGTATCAATTCCATCATCCTCGAGGAACTACCTGCTCATACTCTTGCCACATGAGGCCGGGCATTGCCGTGCACCAGGAGGAACCCAGGACCCATTGCACCAGCATAGGGTTTGACAATTGATCCAAGGATTTCATCCCGATACCAAATGACAATCAAGGTGCCAATGTCCAGCCTGTAGAAGTCTGTGCGTTCCTCAATGGATATGCCTCCCCAGACCATCAGCATTACGTTCTCCACGGCTTCTCCAGGACCTTTCACGTCTGTCACAAGTGCTCAGGGTAAACCTGCTCTCATCTGTGAAAAGCACAAGGGGCCCAGTGGTGAACCTGCCAATTCTAGTATTCTATGACAAATGCCAATCAAGCTCCATATATGCAAACTGTATATATATTCTTCAAATACTCCTGAACCCCGAAAAACATTCAATTCTGGTTAATCTTGTGATTCTGAATAGGTGTAGCGGAAGTAAGTGGATATGTGTGATACGCTTGAGTCTCAATCATGTTTAAATCCTCCCCTTGTATCCAAGGCTCTTAGCCCTGTAACCCTGAATTACACAAGGTGGACACAGAAGATGAACAATAAAAGATAAGAGCCGAAGTAATAGGCATAAATCTCCCCTGGATTTTATATAACTTACTTGTTAGATGAGTTTTAAAAGTTTGTACTTAGTATACAAGATAAGGAATTAAGTTGTGCTTGGAGTCTAGACAGGCCTTGGTAGGCTTTTCTCAGTACTAACAGAGTTCACATGAAAGATTCACTCAGATTTTCTGACTGTCTTAACATTTCTAGTGATAAAATTTTTAAAAACTCGATTTGTGATGGCATCAAGCTTTTTGACATCAGAAATATGATTTGCCCACACTGTTTGAAACTGACCAGCTACTTGAGCTGCATGATTAAAAATTATTATGTTGAGTTTGTGTACAAGTTATCTGAGATATTGCTGTAAAACACTCTAGATGACAATGTCCATGAGGAGCCTTATTAATATTTAATAAATGTAATCTAATACATTTAAATATCTCACAGACTTCACTGACATAAATTTATTTAGATTTTGAATAATTTTTACTTATGAAGGTGTCATAAAATAACAAACAGGCAAATGACGTGTTTGTTTTCAGCCCAATCAGCCATCTCATTTAAACACCACTTGCTAACCTGATGCAGGAGCTGCTTTATCACATTGGAAAATGATGGTTTTGCATACAGTATTTGTACTGGGTGAGACATGACGACACAGTGCATAACAATGCTACCTCATGGCTACTGGACACTGCTCTGATTACTGCCTAGGTGGTCTGTACAGTTTTTTTCCATCAATGTGAGTTTTTTCTTAGATTAAACTGGCATCCCATCCAGGATTTGTTCCTGACTTGCATTCAAAGCTGATTGTTTAGTTTCTACGCCCTAAAACCAATGAACTTGGAATGCTGCGTTTATAAAATAGACAAGTGCTCTTACTAGAGAAGAATGGGCAAAACTCTACTCTGGGAAAACAACAGTGGCTTTAGGTTTCCATTAAAATACATCTATTATACAGAGATAATTTTATATTTAAATTTCTTAATAAAGGAATATTATTTTCATTATCTGTGGAGTCAGAGTGCTGAACTAACAAAAAGAATAATGTTTAATAATGAGTGCATTTTAAATACTTCAATATCATTAAGTCATTAAGTCCTGCTCCTTAGAAATTTTAAGTAATGTGTTAAAATATTTGTTTGTAATTTGCCGTGAACAAGGAAATTTCCATCCATCCTTTTCCGCTTATCCGAGGTCGGGTCGCGGGGGTAGCAGCTTGAGCAGAGAGGCTCAGACTTCCCTCTCCCCGGCCACTTCTTCCAGCTCTTCCGGGAGAATCCCAAGGCGTTCCCAGGGCAGCCGAGAGACATAGTCCATCCAATGTGTCCTGGGTCTTCCCCGGGGCCTCCTTCCGGTTGGACGTGCCCGGAACACCTCACCAGGGAGGTGTCCAGGAGGCATCCTGATCAGATGCCCGAGCCACCTCATCTGACTCGTATCGATGCGGAGGAGCAGTGGCTCTACTCTGAGCCCCTCCCAGATGACTGAGCTTTTCACCCTATCTTTAAGGGAAAGCCCAAACACCCTGCGGAGGAAACTCATTTCAGCCTCTTGTATTCGCGATCTCATTCTTTCGGTCACTACCCATAGCTCATGACCATAGGTGAGGGTAGGAACGTAGATCGACTGGGAAAGTGAGAGCTTTGCCTTACGGCTCAGCTCCTTTTTCACAACGACAAACCGATGCAGAGCCCGCATCACTGCGGACGCCGCACCAATCTGCCTGTCGATCTCATGCTCCATTCTTCCATCACTCGTGAACAAGACCCCAAGATACTTGAACTCCTCCACTTGGGGCAGGATCTTGCCTTCAATCCTGAGAGGGCACTCCACCCTTTTCCGGCTGAGGACCATGGTCTCAAATTTGGAGGTGCTGATTCCAATCCCAGCCGCTTCACACTCAGCTGTGAACTGATCCAGAGAGAGCTAAAGATCATGGCCTGATGAAGCAAACAGGACAACATCAACTGCAAAAAGCAGTGACCCAATACTGAGTCCACCAAACCGGACACTCTCAACACCCTGGCTGCACCTAAAAATTCTGTCCATAAAAGTTATGAACAGAATCGGTGACAAAGGGCAGCCCTGGCGGAGTCCAACTCTCACTGGAAACGGGCTCGACTTACTGCCGGCAATGTGGACCAAGCTCTGACACCGGTTGTACAGGGACCAAACAGCTCTTATCAGGGGATCCGGTACCCCATACTCCCGGAGCACCCCCCCACAGGATTCCCCGAGTGACACGGTCGAACGCCTTTTTCAAGTCCACAAAACACATGTAGACTGGATGGGCAAACTCCCATGCACCCTCCAGGATTCTGCTAAGGGTGAAGAGCTGGTCCACTGTTCCGCGACCAGGACGAAAACCACACTGTTCCTCCAGAATCCAAGTTTCGACTGTCCGACGGACCCTCCTCTCCAGAACCCCCGAATAGACTTTTCCAGGAAGGCTTAGGAGTGTGATCCTTCTGTAGTTGGAACACACCCTCCAGTCCCCCTTTTTCTGCCAAACCAGAAACACTGTCCCCGATGTCCATGCGATGTTGCAGAGACGTGTCAACCAAGACAGTCAGTGCTACAACATCCAGAGCCTTGAGGAACTCCGGGCATATCTCATCCACCCCCGGGGCCCTGCCACCAAGGAGTTTTTTGACCACCTCGGTGACCTCAGTACCAGAGATGTGGGAGCCCACCTCCAAGTCCCCAGGCTCTGCTTCCTTATTGGAAGGCATGTTGGTAGGATTGAGGAGGTCTTCGAAGTATTCCCCCCACCAACCCAAACGCCCAGTGAGGTCAGCAGCGCATCATCCCCACCACTGCACTGCTTCCCCCTCCTGAGACGCCGGATGGTGGACCAGAATCTCCTCGAAGCCTTCTGAAAGTCATTCTCCATGGCCTCTCCAAACTCCTCCCATGCCCGAGTTTTTGACTCAGCAACCACCAAAGTCGCATTCCGCTTGGCCTGTTGGTACCTATTTGCTGCCTCCAGAGTCCCACAGGACAAAAGGGTCCGGTAGGACTCCTTCTTCAGCTTGACAGAGTCCCTCACCACCGGTGCCCACCAACGGGTTTGGGGATTGCCGCCACGACTGGCACCGACTACCTTACGGCCACAGCTCCGGTCAGCCGCCTCAACAATAGAGGCATGGATCATGGCCCATTCGGACTCAATGTCCCCCACCTCCCTCGGGACGTGGTCGAAGTTCTGCTGGAGGTGGGAGTTGAATCTACATCTGACAGGGGACTCTGCCAGACGTTCCCAGCAGACCCTTACAGCACGTTTGGGCCTACCAGGCCTAACCGGCATCCTCCCCCACCACCGAAGCCAACTCACCACCAGGTGGTGATCAGTTGACAGCTCCAACCCTCTCTTCACCCGAGTGTCCAAGACATGTGGCCACAAGTCCGACGATACGACCACAAAGTCGATCATCAAACTGAGACCTAGGGTGTCCTGGTGCCAAGTGCACATATAAACACCTCTATTCTTGAACATGGTGTTCGTTATGGACAATCCATGATGAGCACAGAAGTCCAATAACAAAACACCGCTCGGGTTCAGATCAGGGGGGCCATTCCTCCCAATCATGCCCTTCCAGGTCTCACCGTCATAGCCCACGTGAGCATTGAAGTCTCCCAGCAGTACGAGGGAGTCCCCAGAAGGTATGCCCTCTAGCACCCCCTCCAGGGACTCCAAAAAGGGTGGGTACTCCAAACTGCTGTTCGGCGCATATGCACAAACAATAATCAGGACCCGTCCCCCCACCCGAAGGCGGAGGGAGGCTACCCTCTCGTCCACCAGGGTGAACCCCAATGTACAGGCTCCAAGTTGGGGGTCAATAAGCATGCCCATACCCGCTCGACGCCTCTCACCGGTAGCAACTCCAGAGTGGTAGAGAGTCCAGTCCCTCACAAGGAGATTGGTTCCAGAGTCCAATCTGTGCGTTGAGGTGAGTCTGACTATATTTAGCCGGATCCTCTCGACCTCACGCACTAGCTCAGGCTCCTTCCCCTTTAGAGAGGTGACATTCCACATTCCAAGAGCCAGCTTCTGTAGCCGAGGATCAGACCGCCAAGGTCCCCACCTTCTGCCACAACCCAACTCACACTGCACCCGACCTCCTTGGCCCCTCCCATAGGAGGTGAGCCCATGAGAAGGGGGACCCACTTTGCCTCTTCGGGCTGTGCACGGCCGAGCCCCATGGGTGCAGGCCCGGCCACCAGGCGCTCGCCATCGAGCCCCACCTCCAGGCCTGGCTCCAGAGGGGGGCCCCGGTGACCCGCATCATGGCGAGGGAAAACGCCATCCAAATTTTTTATTCATCATTTAAGGTCTGTTGAACTGCTCTTTGTCTCATCCCTCACCTAGGACCAGTTTGCCTTGGGTGACTCTACCAGGGGGATAAAG
This sequence comes from Polypterus senegalus, assembly GCF_016835505.1. Taxonomy (NCBI): domain Eukaryota; kingdom Metazoa; phylum Chordata; class Cladistia; order Polypteriformes; family Polypteridae; genus Polypterus; species Polypterus senegalus. Next base: position 44,474,210 of record NC_053162.1, read on the forward strand.
ACCCGAACAACAGAGTTCCTAGGATCATTGGGACACGCAAACCCCTCCACCACGATAAGGTGGCAGTTCAAGTAAATTTTACCACATAATGAATCAAACACGATTTGACCATCCCCTTTTTAGATTAAATCCACCTTTTAGAAGAAATGTCAACACAAACAGCCTGCATTCTAATAATAATAATAATAATAAGTTGCATTTATTGAGTGCCTTTCACAAACCCAAGGTCGCTTGACATACATAGTTAAACAAATAATTTAAAAAAAATTACAGAGAAGACAAAAGTTCATAGAATAGGAAAGTTTTCAGTTGAGATTTATAGGTGGAGAAAAAGGAGCAATCTTGGAGAAACTGAGGAAGAGAGTTTCAGAGTTGAGGGGCTATAGCACTGAAGGACCTGCCTCCCAGGGTGGAGAGTCTGGTGCATGGTTACAGTAAGGAGATTACTGCTCATGGACCTGAGAGAGCGACAAGGAGTGTAAGGAGCTAGGAGCTGAGTGGAGTGAGGTTGAGGGGGGCAAGGTTATGTAGCGCTTTGAAGGTGAGAAGCAGAATCTTGAATTTAATCCTTAATGGAACCAATAACCAGTGAAGCTGGGACAGAACAGGGGAGATGTGAACAAAATGCTTTGTGTGGGTGAGGACTTTGGCTGTGGAGCTCTGAATGTACTATAGATTCTGTATAGATTCTGCAGGAAGGCCGATGAAGAGGAAATTACAGTACAGTAATCAATACGAGACCTTATGAAACAATGAACCAGAGTCTGAGCATCATTAAAGGACAGAAATGGATGGAGGCGGGCAATGTCATGGAGATGACAGAATGAAATTTTGGAAAGAGACCAGGGGGCTTCATGTATAAACAGTGCATACACACAAAAATGTTGCATATGCCCGTTTCCATACTCACATTGCGATATATAAAAACTAAACTTGCCATAAAGCAATGTACATTTTCACGCCTGCTCAATCCCTGGCATACACAAGTTCTCCACTTTTTTTGCAAACTGGTGGCACCCAGCATCAAAGCAGTGCTACTTTTCCTGGGTGGCATTCCTTTATTTTTTAGATTCACATCCCTGACGCGGCTTTATCAAATACCCTGAAATTAACCACATATCGCTTTTAAGTTCAAGGCATCTAATTGTAATCAACCTGTAACCATATAATTGTGCACCAAATGGCCAAACTATTCCAAATACCATAGCTACTTTAGCATTGTTACTATCAATGCACCACTCGGAGTATTTTAACCCACTGTATCTGAGTGTGGAATCACAGCTATACAGCAGCTGATTGGATAGCTCTATGGCGGGCTGTGTCAAGAGTGGGAAAAATATTGGGATAGAGCTTCTAGCACACACTGCCTCAGCCATACGCACCATCTATTTGAACCTCTCCCATTCAGTAAAAGCTTCAGAGCCTTTCCTGCACAAACCTCGCAGTTCAGAAACACTTTCATCCCAGGAACTATAAACACACTCAATCAATCCATCAAGTGCTCCCAGTAGAACTGTTTGTTCTTATAAGTACAACTGCCTCACTATAAACTTGCATTACAGTTGTAATATTGCACAACCTGAGCAACTTTTTTATTTCAATATATTTTTCACTGTTTTTTATCCTATTATTATTGTTGGTGTTGTTGTTAGTTCACCATTTTATAGGAAAATAAGTTTATGGAGGATTTGCATATTGAATCCCATTGTATCATACAATAACAGTAAAGGCTTAAATTCAATTGAGAGTGCGTATTTACAGATGATGACGACTGGCTTCTAAGTCGATTTAGATTTCAAGGCACTTTCTTCTTGGAGCTCTTCATATCGTTTATAAGATGAAATGCAGTAAAGTATGTACATTACATTATACAGATACATTTTTAACTTCATTTAAATAATGTGTATTGTTAATGATTAAATATATGAGGACTCTGTGGGCTGCAGTAGTGATGAGCTGGCGTCCCGTTCAGGGATTCTTCCTGCCTTGTGCTATTGTCTTGCTTGGACTGGCATGACCTGGATGGATGGATGGAATAATTAAACATGTATTATGAAGATATTTCAATGTTTCTTAAATGTTTTGAAGAATCAGTGTTCTAAGCTTACAGATGGCTTGACATCTATTACAGAGCTGATTGTGTGGCAATTGGTTATTTTGAGAAAGAAAAGGAAGGACAGGAATCGAGTGTTAGTACGTTTGAAAGAGACAGTATTGCAGCAATAAATAATTTTATTGAGGTTCGCGCACAGCACACAGAAAGCAAGCAAGAACAATCTCTGGAAGGGGCGCCAGCTCGTCGCTACCACTGCACCAACGTGCCTCAATGTTTTATACATGCTTTAATTTCTATCATCATGACAATAGATAGATAGATAGATAGATAGATAGATAGATAGATAGATAGATAGATAGATAGATAGATAGATACTTTATTAATCCCAAAGAAATTATATCAAGTATACATCTTAGTATTTAAATTGTTGAGAGAGCTGTAACATCATGAAAGTAATGTATTCTGTGTCCTGTCGGCATAAGAGAAAGCCCGTTAGTAGTATAAGGCAGGGTGTATCTGTCAAAACTGTTAATCAAAATGATTTATGACCTTAAGCCCCGCCCCTTTTCTCTGATTGGTGGATTTGAAAGGTGACCCCAGTCCTCCACCTGATTGGTTGATTTGAAGGATCCTTAATATTAATATTTCCAAATTGATTCTTTGGTAACTCCCTTTTTAAAATAGTATTTCTGTTTAAAAGGAGAGGGGCTAGGGATTCAAAATCAAAAATGATCATAGGTTGCCGTTAATTATGCTCAATACCATCTCTCTGTGTGTCTGTGTGTCAAAAATGCATAGGTTGCCGTTAATTATGCTCAATACCATCTCTCTGTGTGTACGCGTGTGAGCGCGCTCATGTGTGTGTACAAGTTGCAGCATTTTATTTCTAGCTATCTACGTGTACAATGATTAATGTATTAATTCATATGACTGAAGTACGCAATTTCAGTTTTTTCTGGTACAGAAACGGGTAATCTATTCAATTGGTTTTTGCTGAGAATATTCAGGAGTGGTTTAAAAGCGCAGGCAGGGATTGTGTGCATTAGCTCTGACATAATAAGATGCCCGTATTCTAAACTACTTACTGAAGGGCCAACTTGTGAAATGCGTATTCTTTCGAAATGGACTCCTGCTGTAACTGGGTGTTTTCTGCACGGAGCCGACTGTTTTTAAAAGACTGAGATAACGAAACATTTTTTGCTTTATAAACTCTCATTTGGACAGCCGGTTGGAGACAGACTCCAGGGCTGAACAGGGACCAGGAGCTTAAATCGAAACAAGTGCTTAATAGACATAAGGCAACTGTGTTTTCATTCATTCAGCTAAATGAAATGGAATTATTTTAATACAGACTAATAGCCCTAAAGTCCGGATGATTTTTAGACATATCAAGTGTATTGTTGAATAATTAGGTAAATGAATATTATAATATGCTTCTGTATTTATGGGATTATATCTTAATACACAGGGAACCTGAGATCAGGCTGTCTGTTTTTATTTCTGTCTTTAGATTTTAAAAAGTTTGTATCTATACATTCTTCTGTGGTACCTGTTTCATTATCCGCTTTTTTTTCACAAAGGTAAAGTGTCTTTGCAAGATGGATGAATTTCATTTGTTTATCCAGTTCACTTTCCGTAGCATTTAAAAGGCCGCTGAAAGACAGGTGTTTCTGTAGCAATTGAGCCGTTTGTTTTTGAGGTACTTGGCACATCTTGGTGTGTATTCATATTTATACCCTGGAACCTATTAAACTAGTGATGAAAGAAATGGTCGCACTTAATAAGACACCGATAGGCCCTCCTTTCTGATTTAAAAGGGTTTTTTTTCTTTTTAACGGTTATTTTCTATTGTTGAGTTTTTTAACGGTGCAATGAGGCTTCTTCAGCAGAGGTTTGAGTTTGTGTGTTACAGGGGTATGTTTTAAGCTACTTCACCAGGCATTCTCTTTAATAAAACCCGTGTGCGTCCAGGTGTCCGTGTGTGTGTGTCTTCTGGTGAACTGCGCATGCGAGGTGTCATACGGCACGTGTTCAGTCTCTTCCTGTGCATTCCCTGTGCAGACACACACACAGGAGCATGAGAGACAAACACGCATACACAGGCGCATGCACGACAGACACACGCACACACACAGGTGCCCATGGGATGCACACACACACAGGCGCGCGCGGGACACACACACACACACACACAGGCGCGCGATGGACGCACGCACGCATACACACAGGCGCACACGAGGTACACACACACACACACACAGGTGTGCGCGTGCATTGTTGCAATGTTACTTTTCTTGGTTGTTTATTAAATTTTCAAATGTTCATTTTTTTCCCTGTGCTTAAAACTCATTAACTCATAAACTCATTTTAGCGAGCGGGTCGTAAGGCTATAGTGCGAACTCTTCCAGTCTTAGTTTTCTCAGTTGTTCAAGGTTTTCTCAGTGTTATTCAATGTTTTTACATTTAGTTTGCTATTACGCTGTGCATTCAGCGGTATAATTAACTATTTTTGTGCTTAAAAAATGTAAAAAAATATATATTTACATACAGTTCGTATGGTCTGGAATAGATTAATTGTATTTACATACAATCCTATGGGGGAAATTACTTCAGTTCACGACCAAATCGGGTTAGAACCAGAGTTTTGGAATGAATTATGGTCTTGAACCGAGGTTCCACTGTATTACTGTCATATAAAATTACAGGCATTTCACGGAAATACAAACAAGTATTACTGAGAGAGAAAATTAAAGGCACACAATACAGTGACGCATATTACAGCCACATACAAGGTCCCTTGCCATTTAATATAGACTGTTCATACAAATGTTTATGCACTACGGTTCTAGCGCCAGTTATTGTAATGGGTTTAATGTCTAGTCCAATATATTAACACGGTACTAGTCAGGGTCTATTGAGGATCAGGATTTCACTTTCTTTTTAAATCTGGTATCACCTTTTTCCATCTTGTGCACTGTTCAGTAAACCTTATTTTTTTTGATGGATCAGAACATTTTGCTTACACTCCACTCATTATTCTCTTTAGGTTTTTAACTGTTATACCTACATTTTGTAAGTTTCTGTGAGAGTAGTAAGTAGTAACTTAATCATATGGTGTAAAAATCCAGACTACTCAATTTTAAGAGCTCTGCTCTGAATTTACCAATGCAACCAATATGTCAGCTTTAGATCCGTCTCACCACTGCAACAGGCCCTTCGTCTTTGTAGATTTAGGTTGTATGGCAGTGTTTCTCAACCTTTATGTATTTGCAAACCGAGTTTTCATAACAGTTTTAATCGCGTCCCCTAATGTTTTTTTGAAAGTAGCCCACTAATACCAATATGTCCTTTTTTAGTTAATGATATATCATAGTTGCATATTTTTTTATACCTACTTAACTTTTATCGACATTTATCAAACTCTATATTTATTTTTCTAGTATCAGAATGTAGTTTAAGTTCATTTGTTTTGGGTTCAATAGATGTATTTTTCATATTTTCGATTCTTGTTTTCTTTTTTTCACATCTTTGCTCCCCCCTAGTGGGGCTCGGCCCACAGTTTGAGAACAACTGTTGTAGGGGTTTATTTGTAAAACACTCTGTGTCACTTCAAACTAAATTAGATTTCCTTGGTTATTCAGCTGTCCATCGGTGTTCCATTTTTGTTATAAATTGTATTTAGTCTCTCTTTATTTGCTAAACATTTTATATATTGAATAGAAAACAGTTATCTTGTTCAGACTTTAATTTAAAACAGCATTTTCATCAACATGCTATAAATACTTTGGTACTCAGGGTCCTTTTTTAATACAAAGTTTTAGAAATACTGTTAATGCTTGGTAATAGCATTCCATTTTACATCAGTTATGAACCCCTGAAGATAAGAATGGTTATAGTATGTTATATAAGCCTGTACACTACAGGGCTAATGATTAGGTTTATTGAAGGAGATGTAAGTTTAAACTGTGATTCCAAGAGTCAACAAGTGTCTGCAATCTTCTTGAATACAAGTCAAAGGACCAGGGTTTGTGTGGTGATCACGGTCAAGGGTAGAATTAAGCTAGACATTATTATTGACTCGCCCATATTCATATCAAGGAAGTATCACAAATATAAGACAGTAAAAAAACTAAATTTACAAATACTAAGTCACAGAGGAGATTAAAAACATATTAAGTCCGGATCAACAAGGGATCACCCCAAGCTCACATCATACTGCGACTGAACCAATGTGTTCTGCTGTATATTATTAGCTAAGCTGTGATCTATTTAACTAGTTCCACGGGGCTGCAATGAGTTGGGGAAAACATTACTTAACATCTGCTAGTATTATGCTAATTAACATTAGTCTGCTATTGTCAGAATCTTATCCGGCCCTAAAAGTGAGGTTTGTGTTCCTCCTGAATTTGGAAGAACATTAAATATTAGAGTTTAAAATATTAACTAGACTGGTAGTCTTGATGGTAAACACATTTGGGCCAAAATAATTCAATAAATAATGTTAATTACAAAGTAAATAACCACATGAAAAAGTGGAGTTATAAAGGAGTTATTACAATTTGAAAAATGTGCCATGATGTATAAAAAACATTGATAGGTGACAAAACCAGCATGAAAAGAAACCTTTTGAATTAAATAATAAACTTTTTTGACATGTGCAGTCTGGAATAGTCTGAACGTGTCTTAAAGAGTTAAGAGAGATGGTATTGAGCATAATTAACGGCAACCTATGATCATTTTTGATTTTAAATCCCCAGGCCCTCTTGTTTTAAACAGAAATATTTTTTTTAAAAGGGAGTTACAGAAGAATCAACTTGGAAATATTAATATTAAGGATAAAATATAAGGATTCAGCAATATATTTTTAAAATCATACTCGTTTGACGCATATAATAATCAATGATATGCCATACCATGATCCTGGGTGTCGGTGCTCTCTGGAGAATAGTTTGTATTAACAATAATTATATTTCATTTAGTCCTATTCATAAAAAAATAGAATTCATTGTTCTAAGAAGATCATGAAGTCATATCGTTTTCGCCGAAATTCGGAGTCCTCTTCGTTCTTAGTGGCAAGCCGGGTAATGGATCAGTCTGAACGCTTATTTATATACCGAAATAAGAACAGGATTTTTTTGAAATTTGGACAGTGATTTTCTTTCAGCAAATGTGTAACCCTAACTCCGTTTTAAGTCCGCTTTACATTGACAACAGGAATATATGAACTTATGTTAAAGGCCTATATGTGTGAACCTGTTTCTTGTGTCAGCAAAAGGCTTGAGCAAGGCCCCCCAAGCTGAAATGGGGGTTGCCCTTCTGGCCTGCCTTGTCGGAAGAGGAATCTCCAACTATTTTTGAAGGAGCTGTAATAATGATCCCAGTTTTCATGGAGTGGCAAAGAGTGTTTTAAATGGCTTTCTCTATCACCAGAATGGCCGAGCTGTTTAAGGCATTGGACGGGTGAAGGCAAGGTTATTCAAGCGTGCTCGGTTCACTCTGTGTGTGCCTGAGTAAAATTCAAACTTTTAGAAAGTTAAATGCATTGCTTCCGCAATGTGGTTCCTTAGGGCCAGCTGAAAATACATGTATTTGATTATTTAAAATGGGAGGTGTTTGATAGAAATGGGATTGTTTTAGATCGATTTTTATACAAATTATAATTATATTAATTATTAAAATTACAAATTATACAGCCAAGGATAGATTTTTTATACAAATCAAACGTAATTTAAAAGGGCACTGCTGCATATTATTTAACTCTGTGGATTTTTACAAGGCTTACATCGACCTAGTTATCTTGTACTTTATCATACAAATCTGCTCTTGACACTTACCTTGGCCAAGCAGGTGGGTGGGTGTGGGATTAAGGAGGGGGGCAGACATCCATCAAAATGCTCATGACATTTACCTTAGGCAAACAGGTGGAATGGTGGGAGACTGGGCGGGGGACGGGTTCTCATTCACCAATCGACTGCCAGGGGGGGGGCCATCCTTCAAATCCACCAACAGAGAAAAGGTCATAAATCATTTTGATTGACAGTTTTGACAGATACACCCTGCCTTATACTACTCCCATTTAAGAAGTACATAGTGATTCACACACATAAGAGTACATAGAATAACACATACTGTAGAATATGGAGTATTTAACTTTCCATTTTAGTGACATTGGGATTTGAGAAACTATTAAATTTAACGATTTTAAGATTTACGTTTTAAGTTTACGACGTTCTGCTTTAATGACAAAATAAACTACATGATTTAAGTGGAAAGTTCGACCTTTTTTCACACTGTGCCCCAGTTTTTTTTATTTTCTCTGTTCCCTAATATGCTTCCAAATGACACTCCGACGGTGGGCTACGACTCGCCTTTTCACAGCAACTTTGATATCTGACCACTTCTTATTTATTTTGGACACAGTGCAACTTTCTGAACTTGAACTTTCAAGTTTCTCCACCACTCTATCACTCGATCATCTTCCTTTTGTTGGTTATATCACTGCTTAAACCAACAAATAGCATGTTTCTCCTTGCCTGTACTTGGTTTTCACTGAAATTCAAATTTTTCCCCTTGGTTTTACCATTGTCTTTTCACAGAATGCAAAACATAAGGGACAATTTATATTGATTTCCAAATTCAAAGAGGTGTAATTCTGGGAGGAGTCGGGGTGGGGCCGCAGGTGCGTGCATGAGCGTTACTCTTCACACTGACCGGGACTTATGGAGAGGAAGAATGTGGAATTTGGCGTACGCACAGATTTATGCATCTTTATTTTTTTATGCATATGCACATTTCCGCTTTTGTCCATACGCCAAGTTTTATTGTGAATTCTACAGATGGCGTTATGCTTGAGGCCCCTGATGTGTAGCTCAAAGTTAAGTGATGAATCAAACAAAACACCAAGATTTCTGACAACAGGAGTAGGTTTGACAAGTGTACCACCAACAGAAACAGAGAGGTTGGATGCCTTAGAAAGTTGGGAGTTTGATCCTACCAGTAACACTTCAGTTTTTTTGGCATTAAGTTTGAGAAAGTATACCCAAAATACAAAAGGGTTCTTTCCTTTGTTAACTCATCTGAGAAATGCAATGAATAGTTGACAACAAGTGAAAATCAGAAATTCACTAAAAATATAAACCAGCCCCTGGCTGAAATATTACAGTATCTCAGAGAAAATCCAGAGTTACTGTAGACCTCCAGAAACACCCTGGATTAGTGACCAAGTTATTCAGATTTATTCAATTTAATTCTGATTCCAGCAACAGTTGGACGAAGAGTAGGAAATTAATCTGGAATGGACATCAGACGATTACAGGGCACATACATACACAGTCATTTATATCAGGTCAGCTTGGAGTCATAAACCAATCTAATATGGCCACAGAGAGACACAAGGAGAGTATGACAGCAACAACCAAGTGCCAGATTTGAGTCCAAAACACTGGATCCATTAGGCAGTGGCACTAACCATTGATCCATCCATCCAATAATTTGTTTTTACCATCAGATTGCCTCTCAGGAACATTTTCTGAATTGTATCTTTATTTCTATTACAAAGTTATCTGAAAAAATGGCAGTCCTTGGTCTGTCTGTTTGATACAGATCTAGGATATAGAGAGGTTTGTTCTGTGGTGTGTGAACTATTTCTTTATTGTCAATGCTAGAAAAACTGAGGAAATAGTGTAGTATTTGACACTTGGTCTGCTGGTGATCATTTACTGGTAGTGTATGAACATAGTGTAGCACAGATAAAATCATAAAAATACTTAGTACGATCATACAGGTAGGTAACGTAAATGCCAAGGTACAACAAAGTCTGCATTTCCTGCCCTGCCTGAATTTGTTTGGTGGAAACACAAAAAAAAATCATCTCTGTTTCCATGCTGTAACAGAGAGCATATTATGGTATAGAATCTCAGATTGCTTAGGAATCCTCTCATTTCACCTTAAGCGAAGAATTACTAGACTTCCACGGCTAGTCATGAAGCTCAGTGGAGGATATCAGACCTAATCTCTACAATCAGTTTATGAACAAGCCATCTTTAGACAAGCCTGGAAAATCATCTTAGATCCCACACTTGTCTTGCATTTTGAGTATCAGCTTCTTTCTTCAGGCAAGCGTGTTTGGGTTCCCCACTGTAGGCTAAACAGATGCATGCATTTTTTGTACCAATATAGATTAAAATTCTTAAACTGAAGAAGTCCCAAGAATTGGAGGAAGGGTTATGGTCCTCTAAATCTAAGTACAATGATGAGATAACCATCATTTTGCATTTGATTTTAATGTAGTGTATTGGGGTGGTATCAGTGTCTTATCTTATTGCAAGATGCTGATGTCATAAAATAGATATGATACAAAACTCTTTTTATTATGACTTGTGTTTATCATGACCAAAGTTTAACAGCACACTTGCCACTTGTGACAGTGCATGAAGTTTCAGTCCATGCATACTGCAGAGGTGACTAACACATGTAAAACATAGAGAAAACATTTTAAAATCAAATCACCACAAAATATGAATACTTAAAAGAGAAATTTAAAGTGATTTTTAGGAGAATAAACCAAGAATGCAGAGGTCCCATAGCCAGAATGTTTCTGTGCACAGATGTGGAAGTTTTATACAATTTAACATGCTGTTCTTTATATTTGGAATGAAAAAGTCCAATGACTCCAAACATTTATTTTTGTCTGACACTTTAATTTCTGATCCACAAGAATATAAAATCATAGTAACACCACAAATTCAATGCAATTTATCACAAAGGCATGATTAAAATGACAGACCAATGAGAGAGTAATTAGAAATAATAATAAGATTTGGATGACCTAAAAATATTCCTTCACCAGCAAAATTCCAAAATAAATGTTTGATCAATTCAAACACACTGCTTGTCTTGATAAATGAAATCAAAGGACCCGTCTATGCACATCTCTGCACTCCCCATCATGGAATTCACTGCTGCATCGTATGGGATGTCTCTTATGCATCCTTCCTTTCATTTTCAAAGCATCACTGCAGCTCTTGTGCCCCCAAAAGGAGTAGAAGAGCACAGACTGCACACAGCGGCATTCTGCTTACAAACTCTTGCTGAAACTGCAAACTTAATACTTTCAACCATAAAACAGCAGACTCTAGAATAACCTTGGTTTTACATTAATTACTACAGTATATTATCTACAAAACCACAATTTTTCTGATAAATCGAATAATTTCCTGTGTAATTATATTTCACAAAATTATCATTCAAGGACACATAATGGAATTATTGTCACAGTGTCACAGATTCAGATTATGGTATATACAGAATTTGCATGTTCTTTTAGTGTCCAAGCTGTTAGCTGTTGGCTTTGCAAAGTCACAATGTCCTGATACCTGCTTTACATGAAGCGCTGGATTCTTGGGACCCAGCATTGGAGTTGAAGGGTTAAAGCCCCAGAGTAATTTTCCTCACATACCACAAACCAAAAAGATTCATGTCTGATCAGTGGAAGGACTCTAAACTTGCTCCAGATGAGTGGATGTAAGTATAAAAATGCAGTTCAGATGATGGATGAATGAATAAGGAACGCAATCTCAAACTGCACAAAGGGTTTCCGAGCTCCTATAAATCATACCTCGAATTTATCCTTTTGGTCTGTATAGTGAACTGAATATTGTGACTGCTTTTGGACTTTAAACTTTAGTAATGCTAAACGTATGGTTATTATCATAGTACAATATACAATATATTATTATATTTGTAATTCATTTAGGTGTCAACATACAATCCTACATTGGGTGCTTTGGGTCTCACAACATCAGACACACTCACCCAATCATTCCAGCCAGTGATGATCAGTCCCCAACTTCTGTCCCAGTAGCTATGGTCCATCGATCACTCCTCTTTATCCAGAGCCATCTTGAGGCTCTTTCTGGAGTTTCTGTGATGGCTCTGATTGCTCTTCTTTTTTCAACCCCATCATGCCTAGCAGAGTGTAGGCTCTACAGTGCAAGTGGCCGCAAAATCCCTACAACCCACTTCCACTGGTAGGCAACAAACTCGCCATCCTTGTCTCCAGTACTGCTCCAGAAGGTCCTTATACTTTGCATGCTTCCTCTCATATGATTACTTCATATGATCCGCCCAGGGAACAGTGAGTTTATGATTACTAATTGTTTTGTGACTTCTGACAGTATAACTACTGTATATATTTACATATAAGTCGGGTCCTGAAACCTGAAAAATCATTCATAAAATCAGACCCCAACTTATACGCCCGTTCAAAAATACGACACTTCATTTTTTTTTAAATCATTACTTCCTCCAATCTCGCACCAGTTTCTCAGACACATTGAATTTTGTTGCAGCAGCGCGATTACCAATTTCTATCACCATTTCAATGATTTTTAATATAAAACCAGCTTCATACTTTCTTCTGATTGAACGCTCCATCATAGATAAGGGATACTGTTACGATAAAGGTGAATGAGGGTGTGAGATATAAAAAACACAAATTAGTGCAAATGTCACTTCGGAGTAGTTCGGGTATTACCGTGTGGTCCCGTAGACACAACACAGTAAAAAAAGGCAGTTTGCTCCGTGGTTAATCTCTCAGGTAGACATTAGCATATCATAATCTCTTAGACCAATAGTGTGAGTTTTCCGCCTTTTGACTTATGCGACCGACATTATAAAATACCAGAAATTATACGGTAAAATCAAGCCCTGACTTATCCATGGGAGAACTTAAACGTGAGTATACATGGTATGTCTGGTCATTGCAATGTTTGTCGGGAACATAAGTTATTTACTTAGGTCTACCATTAGCTGTCAAAAAAGCCAAATTAAATTCATTATTATTCAGTGTTACTGTATATAATAGTAAAATGTGTAAACTTTGATGAAGGTGAGTACATTTTATAGGCACTGTATCCTTGAAATGCGTGAACTCAGAAGTTGTTGCTACATTTCTTTGTATTCATTTATAATAAAATGAGATTTTAGGCAAATGATGATGAGTTCAATGAGTGATTCCATATCTTGTCTGAGCACAAAACTATTGCGGTGTGAAAATTATTTAACATGTTGACTGTTTTTCTGGTTACCTCAGATATTAAAAACCAAAATATATTTCACTATATACTATAGAAAAGACGTATAACATCAGATGAATATTTAACTTCTTACCTATAATGGGCACCAAAATGTGGGCCAATATGAAAATCAACTTTAGGGATGTCATCCTTAAGTTTCCAAATCCTCCACCTCTTCGACTTCAGAATTAAATTAAGAACAAAAGAGTAATGTTTTAGAGGAACCAAATCTGCAATTAAAACAAAAGATTAGCAATTTAATGCTTTCACCCAGTAAAATGTATATTCAGATCATCACAGATGACAAACTATATTAAAGAATATCTTTGTTCTTTTATTTGTTATAATCTGCCTCTGGATCAATTTAACTGCCTTGTCTGAAAGTCACAAGGCCTTGAAAAGAGGCACAATTAATTACTGTGCACAAAAAATATCTTTGAAAAGCATATATTTTGTATGGTTTGAACTGTATACAATGATGGGTAGTTTCAACAAATCAAAGAAACAACTCCCTGACAGCAAGAGAAAATAAAAGTGTGCTCTACAATCCATACATTGAAGGGTTTCTGACCAGCAGAGCACACTGCAGTGTTCAACCTATTTTAAAACAACCATCCATCTATTAATTAATCCATCTCTTCATCCATATTCAGAAGGCACTTTTCTGTTAAAGCTTAATGGCGAGCTTGAGCTTATCCCTAATTTTAATCAACCTAAAAAACAGATTTTCTCAAGGAAAACAATGAGAGAGATAAGGTTTAAGAGCAGGCAGAGGCTGGAATGAATCAAAAATACAAGAAAAAACAAAATGGACAAAAAAACAAAATTCAAAAATTAGTAGTCAAGAATTTCTATTTGAAAATGTCTTTTATCTAATCAAAATCACTAACCAATAAAAAAAATATTTTAAGAAGAAATCAAGAGTGTCAGTATCTATACTAATAAAAGGCAAAGCCCTCACTCACTCACTCACTCACTGACTCATCACTAATTCTCCAACTTCCCGTGTGGGTGGAAGGCTGAAATTTGGTAGGTTCATTCCTTACAGCTTCCTTACAAAAGTTGGGCAGGTTTTATATCGAAATTTACGCGTAATGGTCATAACTGGAAGCAGTTTTTCCATTTACTGTAATGGAGATGAGCTTCAACGCCGGGGGGAGTTTCGTGTGACATCATCACGCCTCCCACGTAATCACGCAGTACATAGAAAACCAGGAAGACCTCAAAAAAGCGCTGAAGAAAACATGCATTATATAATTGAGAAGGCAGCGAAACAATAAGAAGCGAGCGAAGTGACATATACAACCATATTCATGAGTTCTGCTACTTCGGAAACAAAGCACGATGTAAACCTACACTTTAAATTAAGTTCATAGACAGGCTTCCGCTGGCGCTTGTAATTTAGTGCCTGCCCATATAAGGCCGTCCGTCAGCGCAATCCAATAGCAAACTCCCACTAAATATTCACGGGTGAACGACTGTGCTTATGGAGAGGAAGATGAGATGGTCAGGGTGGTGTTTGACACAAACTCAGCGAAACTGCGAGAGAAAGTTTTAAGTGCCAGGACTAAGGTAACATTAAATACAGCCATGGACATAGCACGAGATGGCACCAGCACAGCTGGGAACCTTCGATGCATGTACACCGAGTGGCTCACGTGAACTGACGCAGTGCACAGATAAAAGCAACAGTTCCAAAGAGCTGAACAAAACCAATTACACAATTGAAAAGGCAGCAAAAATATGAAGCGCCTGATACATACAAGCATATTCATAAATCCAACTACTGCGGAAACAAAGCACACGTTGGAAAAGTCAATGTCCCGCTAAAGGAAGACAGTGTAAAAACCCGTGCATGCAGTGTGTCAGGTCTCAGATAAAGAAGAAGACGAGCTGTTTATTGATGCAGTAAGAAACGAATCGATGAATGAAACCTGTCATCTTTACAACGATTGACAAACACGGAATGTAACTTGAACACAACACATCCTACAAATACGAACCTGATTGAAAGAAATAATGATAATCAAATCCTTGATGACAGCAACACTCAGTAACACTCACAAAACAAATACTGTATATTGACAGTCATGTTACGCTATTTTTAAAATGTTCCCTTTTCTTTTCTAGCTTTTTAACACACTACTTCTCGCTGATACGCTGGTATATATATATATGTATATATATATCCCGATCTACATACTAATAATGGATACTTTATTCGCCATCAATGATTGTTTTGGTAAAGCCATACTCAGTGTATTCATTAGATGAACGGTAAAAAGTAAGAGCGAGGGAGGATGACTTATTGAGGCATGCAGGCTGTAGTGCGCCAACTCTATCTGAATTGCGCGATCACATTTGAAAAATATATCTTTTCAAGTTCTATTTAGTCCATATGTGTCAAACTCAAGGGCGGGCCACATCCGCCCGGCGTAATTATATCCGCCCGAGATCATTTTATATACTGTATTATTGTTATTAATGGCCCGGTATATGAAGCGCTGGTAACACAATAAACTACAGATCCCATAATGCAGCGCTTCAGCTGCCTTGCCGAACACTTACCGCGCTAATCAAGTCTAGCTTATGATGCTGCAAGTTATTGCGAAGCTAGCTCACACGATGCTGAAGAGAAAAGTTGATTCTGAAAATAGAGCCTTTAAAACCGATGGGAGGCTGAGTATATGTTTACTGAACCCGTGTGTCTCATTTGTGGAGCTAATGTGGCTGTAATTACAGAATTTAATCTAAGACGGCACTATGAGACAAAACATCAGGGTAACCTGAATGCAATGCAGAAGATACAGAAAGCAGAAGAATTAAATAAGAATCTGACACTTCAGCGGACGCTTTACCCGTGCACAATCACAAAGTGATTTCAAGTGAAGCTGCTTTTATGGGAGACACAAATGCACCAGTGCAATTTGCCCCACTTTCCCTGTTGCCAAGTAATGTTAAACCAAGTCGTCACTACGGTGTTCCCAAACGCACTTTGCTGATAAACTGAGCGCACTGAGTTTGCACGGCGCTTTGGTGACTTTGAAGAACAAAAAGTCCGTCTACATGCGGCTCGAACCTTGTGCATGTTTGGTAGCACATATCTGTGTGAGAAGCTCTTCTCAGTGATAAAGACTAACAAAACAGCACACAGGAGTCGCCTCACTGATGAGCACCTGCAATCCATCCTGAGAATCTCCACAACACAGAACCTCACACCAAACAGAAACGAACTTGTGGCCAAAAAGATGCCAGGCGCCCAGCTCTAAAATGACATATGAGCAAAGACAACTGAATGATTTGATTTGTTATTGCTGAAAGGAACACATTTTATTTATATTTCTAGGTTTTGTTATGCAGCATGTTCATATTTGAATTTGTATAATTTTGACAGGATATATTTTTATGGAGAGCAAAATCTTTTGGGATATTTAAAATCTAAGTTTATTTTTATATAAAATTACATAAGAGTAAAGAAATTTGAATGTTTGTTCTTTTAACGTTTACTTTATTTCTAACTTGTATAATTTAGACAGGATATATTTTTATGGAGAGCAAAATATTATAAGTTGTTTAAGGGTTTGAGTTGATTTATTCAGAATAATATTCCTGTCTGTTTTACCATTCCTACCAAAGATATTTCTGTCGACTAAATAAAAATTCCTTCTATTTAAAATTTAAATAGAACTTGAACAAATACTATAGTTCATAATATCCACGCAGACTTGCACGTAAGAGCGGAGTTATCCGTTTTAACAAGCAGCGTATTGCACTGATACTGAAATAGCTGTGTGTGTATATATGTAGATATGTATGTATATGTATATATATGTTTATATATGTGTGTGTGTATGTATATATATATATATATATATATGTTTATGTGTGTGTGTGTGTATATATATATTATATATATATATATATATATTGTATATATATATATATGACAGCAACACTCATCACTCACAACAGTGACAAAACAATTACATTGACAATCATGTTACGTTATTTTCAAAATGTTTCCTTTTCTTTTTCATTGCTTCTTTAACACACTACTTCTCCGCTGCAGAAGCGCGGGTATTTTGCTAGTTAATCATAAAGCTAGGATAACATCATTGCACAAAATTTCTCTCACTCTAGAACTACGAATTACAAACATCCTGAAAGTAACATTTTCAAGAGAGGAATCATCTCTGGAGAGGATACAAGTCCATCATAGGGCATAAACACACACACACTGTCATTATTGAGAAACAAGCCATTAAACTACAATCAAACAATGGCCCAAGATGGACTATTATACTGTTTAGGGTTAATTCCTACCTTCTAGCCTTCCAACATGAAATAGCTTTAAGTTACTTTACACAATGGATGCATGGCTAATACATTTAATTTAAGTCTAGTTTTAACACCTGCACTTATCAGCCTGTTACTCAAATTATTTTTGAGTCTTTTATTCATTTCCCTTAGTTTGCTAAAGTTTTAAACTCCTTTCATTATAGACCATAGGAAGTCCACACTCACTAAAGGCTAATTGCACATTCTGTCCATACATCTCCAAATCTTATTGACGTGATGGTCATGTCCAGTTCAGACTACACCTCTTTAGACAGGAGTAGTAACTCCAAGTAAAAGAAGAAGAAAATTGCAGGAGTAATTACAGCTAAAGCCTGAAATTCCACTTATATCTGCAAGAAAAGAGACTGAAGAAGAGTAGAAACTGTCAAATTGTCATTCATTTATATAATCACATAAACAGATGATGAAAAACTTACCAGCCACTGTCCAGCTCACTTAGCAGCAAATAGAGGTGAGTGAAGGAACAGCTGTAAGATATGATGCATGGTGAAGATAGGTGAGGGCTAAATTTGAAGGAAATATAATGAGTATTCTTTTGTTTAAATTTGCATCAAGGACACATTTCCTGCTAGTGATGTAGTACTTACCAATAAATATTGCAGGGTATAAAAATGTCTTTGTTGTTTTATTAAAATATCAAGAATACCCAATGCTGCTGGCTATGTTTATATTCAAATAATCTAGCCTACTCATTTAATTTAAGCTAGTACTGTGTTCATTCACTTTTTGTGATTCCACAATGAATTATCTTAATCTATATATTTTTCAATTAATTAAGGTAAAAAAAGTGTTTTTGTTTTCCTTTGACTTATTTTAACTTTAAAAATGAAACACCCATTCAAAATATGAAATGTGTCATTAGCATTAAGTTCAGCTACTGTATATTAAATAAGAAACTGTTGGTGGTGACCTACTGTAACTGGGCATGTGGGAAAGAGTAGAGAGATGATAGATGGAGTACATGGAGGATGGGGAGTAGGGGAGAGAACTGAGGAAGGGGAGAGGATAGTAGATTTTGCCATGGCATCTGATTTGGTTAAAGTTAACACATTTTTTGAAAATAAAGTAAATCAGCTTGTCACTTACAGTACTGAAGGAAGGGAAAGACAAATAGAGTTCCTAATATGCAGAAGATCTCATTTGAAAGACATACTGTAAGGTAATAAATGGGGAAATTGTGACCATGCAGCATAAAGTGGTGCTGATGGACTGGGAAATCAGAATCAGCAGGAGTATAAAACCAGAGCAAGCAGCATCAAGGATAAAATAATGGAGGTTAAAATAGAAAGGACTTAGGAACAGGTTTAGGGAGAAGGTTTTTAAAAAATGTGCAATCATTAAGAGTATGGAGGAAAGGTGGGAGAAGAATAGCAAAGTTGTATTAAGAGTAGGTGAAGAGGTGTTGGGTAGGACAACCGGAAGAAGTGTACCAGGGGACAAAGATACAAGGAAGTGGAACAGAGAAGTGCAGGATGTCATAAAGGCCAAGAAGGAGGCAAAGAAGACACGGTACTGATCAGGGAGTGAGGAAGAATGAGAAATGTATAGGCAGACAAACAAGAAGGCAAAGAAGGCACAAGCATTAGAGGAGGTGTACGAAAAATTGGAAACAAAATATGGAGAGAGAATGATTTTTAGAATAGCGAAAACTGGGAACAAGGATGGAAAAAAATTCGGTCAGAGAAAGCAGATGAAAGAAGAGTAAGTTGGGGTATTGAGTGAGCATAATAGAATAGACAATAGATGGTTGAGGTGCGGTGGCACGGTGACACAGTGGGTAGCGCTGCTGCCTCGTAGTAAGGAAACCTGGTTTAGCTTCCCGGGTCCTCCCTGCGTGGAGTTTGCATGTTCTCCCCGTGTCTGTGTGGGTTTACTCCAGATGCTCTGGTTTCCTCCCACAGTCCAAAGACATGCAGGTTAGGTGCATTGGCGATGCTAAATTGTCCCTAGTGTGTGCTTGGTGTGTGTGTGTGTGCCCTGAGGTGGGCTGTTGCCCTGCCCGGGGTTTGTTTCCTGCCTTGCGCCGTTTGTTGGCTGGGACTGTCTCCAGCAGACCCCCGTGACCCTGTAGTTAGGATATAGCAGGTTGGATAATGGATGGATGGTTGAGGTGCTCTGAGTGAAGAAAATCCTAGGGTAGTATTTTGGGATGGAGTCCTAAATGAAGGGCTAGTGCCAAGAATAAGGAGGGAGGAAGTAAAGGAGCATGAAAAAAATTAAAATGGAAAAGCAACAGAACTGAATGGAATACCAGTGGAAGTGTGGGAGAGTTTAGGAGATGACGGGGTAGATGTGGAGTGGTGGAGGAACAGTGTGATTGTACCCATTTATAAGGAGAAGGGCAATATTCAGGATTGTGGAAACTATAGACGGATAAAGCTGATTTTGGGAAAGGGTTATAGAGAGAAGGCATAGGGAAAAGACAGGGGAGGAGCAGTTTGGTTTTATGTCAGGGAGAGGAACAATTGTTGCAGTGTTTTCATTGAGACAGCTGATAGTGTAGTATCAAGACAAACAGAAGGGTTTGCATATTGGTGTTTATTTATTTGGAGAAGGCTTATGATAGAGTGCCATGTCAAGATGTCTGGAGGTACATGAGAGAGAAAGAAGTACCAGGGAAGTATATGAGGATGTTGGGGTAACAGACAAGTAGGTGTTCTCTAGGGGTGTTCTCTAAGTCCTTACCCCTTTGATCTGGTTATGGATGTGTTAAGTCTGGGGATGAAAGACCAATCCCCTGGTGAATGCTTTTTCTGATCACACTGTGTCATCAGAAAGTGGAGAGGAAGTTGGAAGAATACAGAAGGACTTTGGAAATTAGTGGGTTGAATAAAAATAGGAAGAATCGAGAACATGTGGGGTTTAAGGATGATCAGGATTCAGAAATTAGCCTGAACTATAAAAAAGAGTGAATAAATTTAAATATCTAGGATCAGTGGTTGCCCAAGATGGAAAATTTGATGCAATGATAACCCATAGAGTGTATTGTTGATGGAACAATTGGAAGAAGGTATCAGGAGTATTTTGTGATCAAATAATTGCGGTGAAGGATTTAAAGAGAGTAGTAAGACCAGCAATAATGTGTGGAGCTGAGACATGAGCAGTAAAGGGAGTGCAGGTGAAGAAGTTAGATGTGGCAGAAATGAGAAGTTGAGATAAATGTGCAGAGTTACAAAAAAGGATGGAATAAGAACTTAAACAATCAGATGTACAGCAAAGGTAGGAAATTTATCTAAGAAAGTACTGGAAAGAAGGTTGAACAACAACAACATTTATTTATATAGCACATTTTCATACAAAAAAATGTAGCTCAAAGTGCTTTACAAAATGAAGAATAGAAAAATAAAAGACACAGTAAAAAATAAAATAAGTCAACATTAATTAACATAGAATAAGTAAGGTCCGATGGCCAGGGTGAGCAGAAAAAACAAAAAAAAAAAACTCCAGATGGCTGGAGAAAAAAAATAAAATCTGCAGGGGTTCCAGGCCATGAGACCGCCCAGTCCCCTCTGGGCAATCCACCTAACATGAATGAAACAATCCTCTTTGTATTTAGGGTTTTCATGGAAGGACCTGATGATGATGGTCACGTAGACTTCGGCTTTCAGTCCAATAATGTTGGAGCATTATGATGCTTTGAGTAGGTGGTGGTGGCGCAGGAAAACCGGAAAAAGAAACAGAAGAGAGAGTAGGGATTAGTATGGTTTTTAGAGCCACTATG
The DNA here is from genome assembly GCF_016835505.1 of Polypterus senegalus. Classification (NCBI taxonomy): domain Eukaryota; kingdom Metazoa; phylum Chordata; class Cladistia; order Polypteriformes; family Polypteridae; genus Polypterus; species Polypterus senegalus. The sequence continues at coordinate 44,495,421 of NC_053162.1, forward strand.
ATTAATTGAACATGCAGAGTATCAGTATTAAGTTAAAGTTAAGTTAGGAGAAGGCCATGTTAAAGTAATGTGTTTTCAGCAGTTTTTTTAAAGTGCTCTACTGTATTAGCCTGGCGATTTCCTATAGGCAGGCTATTCCAGATTTTAGGTGCATAACACCAGAAGGCCGCCTCACCACTTCAGTTTAGCTTTTGGAATTCTAAGGAGACACTCATTTGAGGATCTAAGGTTACGATTTGGGATATAGGGAGTCAGACATTCCGATATATAAGATGGAGCGAGATTATTTAAGGCTTTATAAACCATAAGCAGTATTTTAAAGTCAATCCTGAATGACACAGGCAACCAGTGTAGTGACATAAAAAACTGGAGAAATGTGCTCAGATTTTCTTTTCCCAGTTAGGATTCTAGCAGCTACATTTTGCACTCGTTGCAAATGATTTATGTCTTTTTTGGGTAGTCCTGAGAGGAGTGCGTTACAGTAATCTAGTCGACGGAAAACAAAAGTGTGAATTAATTTCTCAGCATCTTTCAATGATATAAGAGGTCTAACTTTTGCTATGTTTCTTAAGTGAAAAAATGCTGTCCTAGTGGTCTGATGAATATGAGATTTAAAATTCAGGTTACAGTCAACAGTTACCCCTAAGTTTTTTACTTCCGTTTTAGCTTTTAATCCTAATGCATCAAGTTTATTTCTGATAATTGTATCCATTATTGCCAATTACTAAAATTTCAGTTTTCTCTTTATTTAGTTTGAGAAAATTACTATTCATCCATTCAGAAATACCAGTAAGACATTTTGTTAGTGAGTCGAGAGAGTCAGAGTCATCAGGTGCTATTGATAAGTACAGCTGTGTGTCATCAGCATAGCTGTGGTAACTCACGTTGTAACCTAAGATAATCTGACCTAATGGAAGCATGTAGATTGAGAAGAGCAGCGGACCCAGGATAGGATAGATTGAAGTGGTGTGGACATGTGATGAGGATAGACAATGATACATTGGCATAATAGTGATGGGAATGGAAGTGAAGGGGAAGAGAAAGCGAGGTCGGCCAATGCAGAACTTGATGGATAAAGTAAAAGAACTGAAGGAAAAGGTCTGACTGGGGAGGAGGTGCAGGACCGAGCTGTCTGGAGAAGGTTGATGAAGCACATCGACCGCACACAAAAGTGGGAAAAGATGAAGAGGAAGAACAAGTAAATAATAGTAAATAAGATAGTAAAAAGTGACTTGTCATTCCTCTTCCATTTCTGAACTGCATATTTTATGAGAGGTGTATCTAATGACAGTTCAAACATGGAAATATTGACTTTCTGTCTTTTTTATCTTTCATTATGCAATTAACTTTCATCAGTATTTTCTTTTTAAAGTAACACACTAGCACGGCTCCTCTCTAGCCTGTTTAATGTACTATGTCTGTATAATAAACATCTTTTTTAATCTCCACTATTCTGTTTTGCTGCACTACCTTTAAAGACAATCCTTTGCAGTCCATTGCTGAGATTAACAGGACTGACCCCATGTTTACATCTCCACTTTTAGATTAACTCCAACACTTCACAAAATTTTCCTAATCTGTTTAAGTGGGAGATGAAGACTTGAATCTTGAAGTGTCTTCAGTTTGGATTGATAAAAAAACATTCTTTACCAGATATGACACCATGTTTCCTTTCTGTCTGGCAGGGAGCTCCTCAAATGGACCAGGTTCAAGTGCTGGGAATCACACTATGAAAGGAGGTTCCACTTACAGTGCTTCATCAAAGGCAGAATGGTGACAAACTAACCACAACAACAACAAATCAGTCATGACAAAAGTGATAATGTTAAGCTTTGCTTATATGAGAGAATCTCTTAGCATACACATCCAAAAAGAGACTGTCGGGAGACCAACATTAACGTCAATAGAGATGAATGCAGCTGTCAGCTGAGGTGCACTTGGTGCCCTGGATATGAGCTTCTCCAAATGTTAAAGAAGTGTGCAGGAGCTTATGAAGAACGTTATAAGTCCCAGGGGTGAGCAGAGAAGAAGCTGTGGTGCTTCAGCATGCCAGGGTCCAGCAGTTGTGAGGTTTCAATATGTCAGAGCATGACAATACTTTTTGTAAGTTCACGATAATATTGCTTTGATCCAATAAACCAATTAGTGTCTAACTAGGAGCTTTGCCTTGTTTCTCCAGAAGTCTCTGTAGGTGGATCCTACACTTTGGTGGTAGCTGAAGTGGCTCCCCATTGTCTGTAGAAAGTGCTTTAAGAAACTAGAAAAGTGCTATATAAATGTAATTAATTAATTCTTTAATCAATAATGAAAATAAGGAGAAGCAATCCAAAATTAAAAGGAACTCAAGAAATGTAACATAGTGATGATAATAAAAAATAGGGGAAAAATAATTTTTGTTGGCTATTATATGAAAGCAAATCTTATTAAATAAACATACCACAATGACGAACTGAAAATCATTTATCTTCACTACTGCCTTCATTCACCTTCTGAAAATGGCCAAGTCTGTAAAATGTACAATATTTGACAACTTGTCACAATGGTAACATGACTGTATTCTGATTTCTGCTTTGGTTTAACAGCCTCTTTGCTGTATGGATCTGCTCCTTCCTTTTACTGCAGTTTCCTCTGATATTGTAAACTGTTCTGTGCTTTCACAACACTCATCTGATTTGCTCTCACTCTTTAAGTGCTTTCAGACATCTCAGGTAGTCTTTATCATATTAGGTTTTGAGGATGGGGTCTACTCATCAACAACAAGTTAAGGTAGCATAAATCTGGAAAAAAGGGCTTCATTCCCCATATTGACCCTAAAGAGCACATCAGGGGACTCCTCACACACCAAGAGGACCAATGGATTTGGATGACTCTGTGACATGATTGCTCATTAATTGGTATTGCCATGCAGGATGAAGGACAAGAAGGAGCAGCTATAGAGACAGCCAAAGGCAGACAGTACATGAAAGGTTCGAGTAAATGCGAAAAAGCAGAAGTGGTCATTTATGTGTTACTTCTGTGCTTTGCACTTCATGGTCAACTCAAGAGGGGAAGCACATTGGTTAAATAAACGTTTATCTGTATCGCCATTTTGCTTTGCTTGAACTGCACAAGTACATTCTGCATCAAAATTGACACAACCAGTGTTTTCAATAAATCATACTTAATAATACAGTGTGACTGACGTTTACAGCAGAAATAGTCTGCAAATTAATGAATTTAAAAAGAAATGTCTCAGGACACTAAACAACACAAACAGTCAGGTGCCTAACAAAAATGAACAGATGGAGAACAAGCTTCCCTATTACAATGCACCATCCTATATCTCAAAAACATGAATGCTTTCTCAGTGAATGTAGATAGTAATGCAAATAAAGAATCAGCAAAGCTGAGCCTAGACACAGTAATAGCTGAAGAGAAATATTGCATATGAGAATAATTGTGATGAGAACAAGCAATTTAGGCCTACAAAGCTCATCATTTGTATTTGTGTAATTTTTCCAAAATTACATAGACTTTATTACTGCCCCAAAGCACTCCTGTCACTACACTGCTTTGCGTATTCCACGTGTCTTTGGTATTCTGTGTGAAGAAAAGCTTTCTAAAAGTTTCCACCTTGTTGAAGAACTCCATCCATCCATCCATTTTCTAACCCGCTGAATCTAAACACAGGGTCACGGGATCTGCTGGAGCGAATCCCAGCCGACACAGGGCACAAGGCAGGAACCAATCCTGGGCAGGGTGCCAACCCACCGCAGGACACACACACACACACCAGTGCCAATTTAGAATTGCCAATCCACCTAACGTGCATGTCTTTGGACTGTGGGAGGAAACCGACGCAGACCCGGGGAGAATATGCATCTCCACGCAGGGAAGACCCGGGAAGCGAACCCGGGTCTCATAACTGCAAGGCAACAGCGCTACCACTGCGACATTTGGGATTACTTTACTAATTCCTTTCATAATTTTGAGTCATGTCACCTCTTAATCTTATTTGCTTAAACTGAAAAAGTTCACTTTATGTATTATGGAGACCAAAACTGTACACTGAACTCCAGGTGAGGCCTCACTAGTGCTTTATGTAACTTAAGTGTAACTCCCTTACACATAATGCTCAACAAAATGTTTTTCTTTCTCACGGGAGAAACACTAAATGACAGGCAGATGGATGAGGAATTAATGTGAGAAAGCACTTCCAGAAAGGACCTACAGTATATACCCTTCTCCTTATTTCAGTGGCAAAAATTTGGCTGGAAGCAAAAAGTCACGAAAATTCAATTTGGCATGAACTGTTTCTCTCATCACTAGTTACAACAGGTTAAATAAAATATATATTTCATTATATTTTAGAATGAAAAATACAACATATCTGAAATACATATATTTTACATTATACTATAAGGTATGTCCACTTATTTTGGACACACTGCAATATATTTAACATTTGTAAGGGATCTTAATCACTTCTGTACATTTTCTGGATATAGAAGGTGAAGAAACCATTACGGCTACTAAGTTCCTCCACTAAGATCATCACTGTTTCTTTAACATTACATAACCAAATCTAAAATCTTTACCTTACATCAGTTATACTTTACACTTACTTATATTAAATTTCACCTGTCACAAATCTGCCCAAGTTGGAATTCTGTCTGTGGTGTTTGCAAAGGATATTTTGCAATAGGATGACTAACACTAATGGATTACTGGTCTAACACAAGGGCTACTACTCCCAGCCACTGTCCTCTCCAAGCAGAAGCCCTTCCCAAGGTATTCCCTTGATATTTGTAATATATTGGCTATTCCTAATACATTGAAGCACATCGCCTACTAATTAAGCCCATTATTACTTAACTATTGACTTTAACCCCACCACATAAGTTAGAGAATATCAGATAAGAACCCAGAAACATTATTTCACAAATTCAGTCTTTGAATATTTATCACCACTAGACTATTCCCATAACGTTTCCAATAAAGGCACGAACAGATAGGATGAGGTAAGATAAAGGGCTGGAGTCCATAGAGGATGTCCTGTTTAATGATGTCTTGTCAAATGTTAAAGTTAAACTGAGGATCTCATTGACAAATGATCAGCTGAGCTGCTTGTCATTTTTAAGAGCTTCTGAAGATCAGAGACCTTCTCCTTCAGTTGCAGGTCCTTTAATGAATAACGACTTCCGGTTTGTAGATTTCTTAAACAGTCAATGGAGATGAAGAGGTGGGATTTTGGGGATAGAGAAGGAAATGATGTCAAATGTCAACTTTGAATTTTTAGTTGGTTCTGAGGGGAGACAGGGAAAAAAACATGTCAATGACTGCATCGATGTGTGCTTTATATATAAGTCAGAACTGTTTGTTGTCTTGAACATACTATAAGTAGCAAGCCTATGTAACTAATTTTTATAAACACACATACAATTTGAGATTCATTGAGAGAATGCTCACAATGAAGGGAACCCTTGTATGTAGACCTTTCTCATTATTTTTTATCCCTAATATCAGTTATTAAAATTTTCAGTTGTGTTTTGCCAGTTTCTGAGCATATGTTTGTTCTCCCTGGGAGAGTCACTCAGCAAGGTGAATCTGTTGGGTCACAAAACATGCAGCACAGTCAACTGTCTCTAAAGATACAAATGAAATAAAAGCAGAGAGATACCAAAGAACTGGTAAACAGGGTTACATTTGCCCAAGAATAAAGATCGTGAGGAAATGAGGGGGACTGCATGATGAAGCATTTGAATATGACAAAAACAAGGCATCCTGACAGATATCAAATTTCTAGATTTTTGTCCAATATGTTACAATATGATAGAAGCAATTAATCATAATCTAATGATGAGATCAGATGACAAAAGCTCACAGTGCCAACTACTTTGTATTACTATTCAAAGATCTCAGAGTTTCATGCCACTCTGCTGCTCAAACTGCTTTCATACCTGCAGATCAGAGTATCTCAAAGGCTAAAGTTCGACCAACTACTAGGGGAATACTGTAAATGCACATAAATATATCAGACCACCATGATAATAGCTTCTTTGAAATCAACTTATTGTGTCGCTAACATCAGAAAAAACTGGGCTACTGGTTAACAACTCATTGCAGCAAAGGCTCCTACCCGTAGCTCCAAATTTGAGGGGTTTGATATGCAATCATGCGCTTGGCTGAATCTTTGATTAAATTACAATAATTACAGTGGACGTCAAGATGTTCCTCATGAGGGTGGAAATTGTATTTTATTTGCATAAATGTCCATGTGGATCTACTATACAAATGTCCACTCAGACTGGAACCCTGCCTCTCATCGATCTACTTAAAATGCAATATTAGAGAAATAAAATTCTTCCTTTTCTCTGGTGGCTTGGGTATTCTTGTGTGAATCTATATGGTTGCTGTTATGATTACGATACTTGCTGATGAAAAAATGCAGCCCCCTTCTTACGTAAATTATATTGGTTAAAGAACACTTTGCAGCATAAGAAAATAAAAATAGTTCATGTTTGTTTCCTGCCTTGCGCCCTGTGCTGGCTGGGATTGGCTCCAGCAGACCCCCATGACCCTGTGTTAGGATATAGCAGGTTTTGACTGACTAACTGACTAGTTCATGAAAACAGCCCATTTAGCCTGGCAGAGCTCATTGAATCTTATTTAGCTAATGTTTACAATATATTGTCAGCTTCCGTCAAAAACTGTTCACAAAGAGAACCGAAGGCTGCAAGAGGCTGGATCCTCCTGGCAGAAACCAGCTCTGGGTGGGGATTTGAGTGCATTGCTGGGTACTATCAGAGACAACAGCGTACTTAGGGCCACCAATTAACTTAAATCACATGCTTTAGTCACGTAGAAGGTAAACCTGAGTGCCTGGAAAAAATTCCAAACAGGACATGGCAAAAAATAGATAGATAGATAGATAGATAGATAGATAGATAGATAGATAGATAGATAGATAGATAGATAGATAGATAGATATGCAAACTCAAGTATCCTGGAGCTATAAAGCAATAATGAAAACCACTGTCCCACTGTGCCACCTTTTTCTAGATAATATTCATTACAATTAAGTATACAGTTGTTATGATACAGCCAGAGTTGCTCAAGTCTATGCCTTGTTTATTTAATATTTTTATTGTTTATATAACATCTCAAAACAAGGCACTAAAAAATGTTAGTGAAAAATGATCAAGCGATTTAGTCCAGACCAAAAGGATAAGGGTTGGGGGCAATGTTTGAAATGCTATGGGGACTTGGTGTAATAAAGTACCTAAAAATACAACATGGAACAGCATACCCAAGAACAGGGCTGACACCTTAAATGATACAAGTGTGAAGCCATCAACAGCAAAAGAAAAGGAGGTGGGCTTACCTGTCCATCAGCTGCACTCGTCGTCTGCCTCCTGAGGGCCACTCCCTCTGGCCCAATCGGGTCTCTTCCCGGCACGAGACTGGCATTCCTTGGTCCCACCTCTGTATCGTCATTGGCGGGCACACAAGACACACCGGCCAATCCCATGCCTGTCAGTGGGCGGGACTTCTGGCCCGCGGCCATCCTGTCTCCCCTTCTCTGGGTGCGGTGGCGTGCCTCTTGGCAGCCTCGCAGCTGCTGCGCGATTTCGAGCTGCAGCGGCTCTGATTTCGCAGCCTCCTTTGCTGCCGACCTCGCGCTGCCGACAGCCCGTGGACCGGCGTGCTCCTGCCACGAACGCAGATCCAGTTCGTCCCTCCCTGTGGGAAACAAGGTACGTCTGACCCCGAATGGCCGATTACTGCAGAGCAGGGCACTCACCTCCCGGATCCCGTCACTCCAAGGCCCCTGCCTCGGTGTGGCCTTCTGTGTCGCCAAGCCGGCCTGGCCATCCGTCCTGACAGCGCGACTCTCGGAGCCCGCTGCACTCTGGCAACGCCCGTTCTCCTTCCTCCGCACTCGGGGAACATGGCCATACTGCGGTCCGGTGGCGGTCCGTGGGGTAAACCGCTCCCACGGGGTTGTACACGTGCCGCTCCCGCGGCAAGTGTGTGGGGTCCGCTGCTGCCCCGAGCTATCCACAGAATAATTTTTCTTTAACACAGGTCCCCACCTCGACCCAGGTGGAGCATCCTGCCAACTACGCCACTGAGGAATATGCCGGCCCGGACACAAACAGACGGACATCGCGTTTGCACCCAACACACGTTTATTTACAATCCTTATATTTACAATCAAGTTAGTGCACGTCCCAGTGCCTCTTGCACCGATCCCCCAATGTCCAGGCCACACAGTTCAATTGCCTTTCTCCTGGCCGCCTCCAGTCCTCTCTTCAGCTCCATCTCTCTTCCACCCGACTTCCGCTCCTGACTAAAGGGAGGCGGCCCCTTAAATAGGAACCCGGATGAGCTCCAGCTGCTTCCCGGTATTCCTCCGCAGACACGCCCCAGTGTGGCGGAAGTGCCGGCTGCGCTCCCGGAAGCCCTCCGGGTGTCTCCTGTCTTCTAACCCCCAGCACTTCCTGGTGTGGCGAAGTGCTGGGCTCCAGGTTTCTAGAGGCCACGGGTCCCTACAGGGCTGGGCTTCCAAGCCCTTTACCCATGGCCCCCAACGTAACCAGGACGGTCGCCCCCTCGCGGTCCGGAGGAGGGCTTGTATTTTTTATTATTTGCCCCCAAGCAGGAATCAGAATTTTACAGGAGCGCCTAACTGTCCCTATTAAACATGAGAATACAGTGCACAAACCCCAACACACAGTCCTGGCCACACAAATGCCTTTTCTTCAGGCCGCCTCCACACTCTCTCTCTCTCTCTCTCTCTCTCGTGCCTTGTCCTTCTTCCACCCGACTCCAGCCCTGAATGAAGGGTGACGGCCCCTTTTATATGCTCCCGGATGAGCTCCAGGTGGTTCCCGACACTCCCCCGTTGGCCACGCCCCAGTGTGTTGGAAGTGCCGGCTGTTCTCCCAGCAGCTCTCCTGGTATCCTTCCAATTCTTCCCCCCAGCACTTCCGGGTGTGGCGGAAGTGCTGGGGTAACAGGTCCCCAAGGCATTGGGGCGCATCCTGGCGATGACCACGAGCCCCTGCAGGGTGGGGCTTCCATGCCCTCAACCTGTGGCCCCCAAAGAAACCAGGAAGACGGCCCCCACGTGATCCAGGGTGGGCGTAGACCAACATCCGGTCCCTCACGGCGTCCTGGCCGGGTCGTTGCCCCTGGCATCCTAGACAACGTACTTTTGGAAAAATATCAAATAATAAAAATGATTACCTTTAAAACAATAAAACACACAAAATTTGTATTAAAAACTATAAAATTTATATGAAATTGAATGTGTAATGAAACTGCTGTGTTCTCCTCCTTTGTGGTTCTTTAAATCCTTTGGTTGCTTTAAAGGATAAGTTTGAAGTTCTTTTTTAAAAACCTTGTATATATGCATTTGCCACATTGAATTGTGCTGTAAGGTTAAGTGTTTTCTATAAATTTAAAAAAAATATTTTGCCCACTTGGCACTTTACAATGGTGGGTATGGGGCATCGAGGAAAACCTTAAAAACGTACCAAATATGTCAATTTTTAAATCCAACACAGTTGTCGCACCTTCCATGTTTCTGCTGCATGTTTGTGACAATAAAAGATCTGGAAATAATCATTTTTTTGCATATTCCTGGTACTTTTTCTCTCATGGTAAGGATACGCTTTCTGTTTGTGTCTGGGATTTATTGCGTATAGGTGGAAGTAAATCAAAAGAAAACAGGCCATATGACACAAAAAGTTTACTGTGATTTGTTCTGTTGAGAGGACACCATCCATCGGGGGTGTGAAAGGCTGTTGCACAGGAAGACTAAGTGCTGAGTTACCACATATCGGTGGTCTTCTTTTAAACTGCTGAATCTCATAACATTGGTGTTATTTTTTGTTCAAAGGCGATTTGTATAAACTAATATATATAGTACATGTAATTTCAAGACAGAGATCAATACTCTGCAACTGTTTTGGCTTTAAAAATGGACATATATGGTAAATTTAATGTGCAATGTAAAGCGACAGTGCGAGCAAGGTATTTTTTTAATTTATAGAAAGTGATTAACCTTAGAACATTTCACGTAACAAAATACATATATAGCATGTTTGTGAAGAAATAACTTAGCCTTGAAAAATACCAAACTTACCCTTCAAGCTGAACTGCAAGTTAAAAGGCACCTCCTGTTAAAATAAACACACACACTGAGAACTCAAGAGACTTTTTAAACAGACATAGAGACTGACAACTTAAACAGATTCCAGAAATTAACAAACTTTTACAAAAAGACATAATCCGTATGTATACTGTACCTCCTCTGGGTCCAGACCTAAGCAGCGCATCCCTTTGGTTTGTTTCAATACAATGCGCTCTGCATGGGCACTGACCCATCATAAATATTCAGTGGAAGGGGCCTAAAAGTATGGATTACAGCAAATAATAATCCAGGAACAACAACAACAACAATAATAATAATAACAATAATAATCCATTCTCACACTGACATATAGGAGACATTGAGTTGGCAAAGATAAATTAAATGATTAACACAGCAACATAACTCCAAATAAGCATCGGTCAAATGGGTAAAACTGTCATTAAAGCTCAATAAATCCTATTCACTGTTGTATCACTAATGATTTGATGCTTATACTCTTCACATTCATTATAGCTGCATTTGTACTGTCACGACTTTTCTCTAACACCACTCCAATATTTTTCACAATTTTTAAATGGTAGTATATAAATAAGTCAGTCAGTATGCCTTTAATTCTTAGGCTTCACATTTAACTTTTGTTTCATTATTAAGAAATTAAAAAAAGTTTCATAACAAAGTCGTATACTCTCAGGTGATTGTGGGAAAAACCACCGGAGCAATGATCAACACAGTGAGATAAACAATAAGGCATTGTGAAAAAACATTATCATAATTTAAATTTGTAAATATTGCATAACGTAACAAATAAATATAAAAATCATTATTCTTGGGGCCCAAAATTCCATATTTCATGTACAGCATGTACTCAGAAATCGAGGAAGGTACCAAAAATTAAAGAAAGTAGCACGTTAGAACAGTTTAATACTATTTTTCTTATTCTGTTATTAATGATGTTTTTGATTTCTTTTTCTCTTTATTTAACACTAGCAGAATACCCGCGCTTCGCAACAGAGAAGTAGTGTGTTAATGAAGTTATGAAAAAGAAAAGGAAAAAATGTAAAAATAATGTAACATGATTGTTAATGTAATTGTTTTGTCATTGATATGAGTGTTGTTGTCATATCTATATCTATATCTATATCTATATCTATATCTATATATATATATATATATATATATATATATATACACAGTATATATATATATATACAGTATATATATATATATATATACACTGCTCACAAAAATTAAAGGAACACTTTTTATTGGGCCTGGCATGAAATCAATTAAACCTGTCTGATAATTTTCTGGTTGGTTAAGCAGCTGAGGTCATTGTTAATCACTTTCAGCTGTATTGGTGTTCATGGACTTAACGACAGGTGCACTAAAGTGGCAACAATTAGAAAACCCTCAAAACAGGACTGGTTTTACATGTGGAGGTCATTTCAAGTTTCTCCCTCTTGATCTTTTTGGCTGATTTTCCACTAGTGCTAGTTTTGGCTTGAGTAATTATCTCTATTGGCAGTATGAGGCGATTCCTTAACCCTACAGAAGTTGCACAGGTTGTCCAACTTCTCCAGGATGGCACATCCACACGTGCTGCAGCAAGAAGGTTTAATGTGTCTCCCAGCACAATCTCCAGAACATGGAGGAGATTTCAGGAGACTGGCTGTTATTCTCAGAGAGCTGGACAGGGCCGTAGAAGGTCCTCAACCCATCAGCAGGACCGATACCTGCTCCTTTGTGCAAGGCGGAACAGGCTGAGCACTGCTCGTGCCCCACAGAATGACCTCCAGAGGGCCACTGGTGTGAATGTCTCTACCCAAACAATCAGGAACAGACTTCATGAAGATGGCGACATCCTGTAGTGGGCCCTGTGCTCACTGCCCAGCACCGTGGAGCTCGACTGGCATTTGCTCAAGAACACCAGAATTGGCAAGTCCGCCACTGACGCCCTGTACCTTTTACAGACGAGAGCAGGTTCACCCTGAGCAGCTGTGATAGACGTGAAAGAGTCTGGAGAAGACAAGGAGAACGATATGCTGCCTGCAACGTCGCTCAACATGACAGGTTTGGGGGTGTGTCAGTGATGGTCTGAGGAGGCATATCCATGGAGGGACGCACAGACATCTACTGCGTAGGAAATGGTGCTCTGACTGCCATAAGGTATCGAGATGAAATCCTTGAACCCATTGTCAGACCCTACGCTGGTGCAGTAGGTCCTGGTTTCCTCCTAATGCACGACAATGCCCGGCCTCATGTGGCAAGAGTATGCAGGCAGTACCTGGAGGATGAAGGAATTGAAACAATTGAATGGCCTTCACGATCCCCTGACTTAAACCCAATAGAACATCTGTGGGACATTATGTTTCGGACCATTAGGCGCCGCCAGGTTGCTCCTCAGACTGTACAACAGCTCAGGGATGCCCTCATACAGATCTGGGAGGAAATGCCACAAGACACCATCCGTCGTCTCATTAGGAGCATGCCCCGACGTTGTCAAGCATGCATGCAAGCTCGTGGGGGCCACACAAGATACTGAAAAGCATTTTGAGTAGCAGAAATTGAGTTTTTGAAAAAATGGACTAGCCTGCCACATCTTCATTTCACTCTGATTTTAGGGTGTCTACACAATTGAGGCCTCTGTAGGCAGAAAACTTTTATTACCATTAAAAGACTTGGCATCCTTTTGTTCCTAAGACATTGCCCTGTCGTTATTTGTATAGATATCCAACTTCATATTGAGATCTGATGTATCTAATGTGTTTCTTTAAAGTGTTCCTTTAATTTTTGTGAGCATTTATATATATATATATATATATATATATATATATATATATTATGGGGTGCCAAACAGGCAAATACATTGATTTTCTGAATATATAAAGTCACTGTCGGAATATATAAAGTCAAAACTTGAATATATAAAGTCAGCGTCGGTATATATAAAGTCAAAACTTAAATAACTTATAATATTTTGGTCTCCATAAAAATATATCCTGTCTAAATTATACAAGTTAGAAATAAAGTAAATATTAAAAGAACAAACATTCAAATTTCTTTACTCTTATATAATTTTAAATAAAAAATAAACTTAAATTTTAAATATCCCAAAAGATTTTGCTCTCCATAAAAATATATCCAGTCAAAATTATACAAATTCAAATATGAACATGCTGCATAACAAAACCTGGACATATAAATAAAATTTGTTCTTTTCAGCAATAACAAATCAAATCATTCAGTTGTCTTTGCTCATATGTCATTTTATCAGAGCTGGACGCCTGGCATCTTTTTTTGGCAACAAGTTTTTTTATGTTTGGTGTGAGGTTTTGCGTTATGGAGATTGTCAGGATGGACTGAAGCTGCTCATCAGTGAGGCGACTCCTGTGTGCTGTTTTGTTAGTCTTCATGACTGAGAAGAGCTTCTCACACAGATATGTGCTACCAAACATGCACAAGGTTCGAGCCGCATGTAGACGGAGCTGGAGCATTTGTGCGGGAATGGAGTGAATAAACTGTGCGGCCCGTGCAGTATCGTACTTTGCCTTCAGTGTGCCATTACACTGCAGCTCAATCACCTCCATCTGAATCTGCACAGGTGCAGTTTCCACATCGACAGCAAATGGGTTGCGAAACAACTCAAAATTCTTTTTTTGTTCTTTAAAGTCACCAAAGCGCCGTGCGAACACAGTGCACAGTGCGCTCAATTTATCAGCAAAGTGCGTATTTGGGAACACCGTAGTGCCGACTTGGTTCAATATTACTTGGCAACAGGGAAAGTGGGGCAAATTGCACTGGTACATTTGTGTCTCCCATAAAAGCAGCTTCACTTGAAATCACTTTGAGATTGTGCACAGGTAAAAACGTCTGCTGAAGTGTCAGATTCTTCTTTAACTCTTCTGCTTTCTGTATCTTGTGCATTGCATTCAGGTCTTTCAGGTTATCCTAATGCATTGTCTCATAGTGCCGTCTTAGATTAAATTCTGTAATTACAGCCACATTAGCTCCACAAATGAGACACACGGGTTTACCGGCAATGTCAGTAAACATATATTCAGCCTCCCATCGGTTTTTAAAGGCTCTATGTTCAGAATCACCTTTTCTCTTCGGCATCGTGTGGGCTAGCTTCACAATAACTTGCAGCATCATAAGCTAGACTTGATTAACGTGGTAAGTGTTCGGCAAGGCAGCTGAAGCACTGCATTATGGGATCTATAGTTTATTGTGTTACCAGCGCTTTATATCCCCGGGCCATTAATAACAATAATATATAAAATGATCTCGCGGGCCGGATATAATTACACTGGCTGGATGTGGCCTCACGGGCCTTGAGTTTGACACATATAGACTAAATAGAACTTGAAAAGATATATTTTTTCAAATGTGATCGCACAATTCAGATCGAGTTGTCGCGCACTACAGTACATCAAGCCCGCGTGCTGTTGTGGTTTTGCCTGCATGCCTCAATAAGTCATCCTCCCCTCGCTCTTACCTTTTTACCGTTCATCTAATGAATACACTGAGTATGGCTTTACCAAAACAATCATTGATCGCGAATAAAGTATCCATTATTGCGAGGCTAAAATGTATCACGAAGCCCGCGTACATACTCAGTGCATCCCCTCTCGGGGAATCGAACCTCAGACGTCGGCGCTAGAGGCAAAGCCTCTACTATTGCGCCACAGCGTGTGGTTTGTCTATTTGAGCGTAGCAGCGTAATTCGGTTTTTGTTCAGCACTCTTTGGAACTGTTGCTTTTTGTCTGCGCATTGCGTCAGTTCACGTGAGCCGCTGAATATGATTTTATATGTCACTCGCTCGCTTCTAATTGTTTCGCTGCCTTCTTAATTATATAATGTATGTTTTCTTCAGCGGTTTTTGGAGCTCTTCC
This sequence comes from Polypterus senegalus, assembly GCF_016835505.1. NCBI lineage: Eukaryota > Metazoa > Chordata > Cladistia > Polypteriformes > Polypteridae > Polypterus > Polypterus senegalus. Next base: position 44,510,455 of record NC_053162.1, read on the forward strand.
TGGTTTTCTATGTACTGCGTGATTACGTGGGAGGCGTGATGATGTCATACGAAACTCCGCCCCCCACGACTTTCGAGCTCAACTCCATTACAGTAAATGGAGAAAAATAGCTTCTAGTTATGACCATTACGTGTAGAATTTCGAAATGAAACCTGCCCAACTTTTGTAAGTAAGCTGTAAAGAATGAGCCTGCCAAATTTCAGCCTTCTACCTACACGGGATGTTGGAGAATTAGTGATGAGTCAATCAGTGAGTGAGTGAGTGAGTGAGTGAGGGCTTTGCCTTTTATTAGTATAGATTATGTCTTTTGTTGTATTATTTATTCATTTTTACTATTCTGTGTTTTGTTAAATCTTTACTGCGTTTTTTTTTTACTATCTGCTCCTCTTCGTGTCATGGCTTTTAAATATTTTCTGAACATAATACATTTTTCATTGCATTGCCTGTGCTTTAAACTTAAGTTTTCTACATCAGGGAATCTTTGGTAAGGTCAGTTTAATGATAAAAAGTGCTTTTTGTTATTTCATTTTGGCTAGAGAAAGAGAATGATTTCTTTCCTGGTAATCACCCCAGTTTGTCTGACTACTTTTCATTTCCTCGTTCTTCAGTTCCCTGATGATGGTAGAACACCGCGTGTTGGTGCCTAAGGAGGCAGGGCCCCAACGGTATTTAAGCCAATACTGCAGAAGGATCAACAGCTTAGGCATTGCTGACTTTGACTCTTGAATTTTGATTTATGATAATTGGATGTCCTGACTTTAACTACTGCTATGTTCAAAAAGTATTTTTTAATTGATACTAGCAAAATACCCAAGTTTCGCAGAGGCTGAAGTACTGCCTTAAAATTTTTATTAACAAGAAAATTAAACCTGAGGGAAAATATACCAATAATTATTTGTTAAGGATCTCTTTGTATACCACATTGTGAGTTCGGCCCTCCGGTTGTAATATGACCAAGCTGTGCACTGAGCTTACTCTTGAGCATGTAACGTACAGTTGGCCATGTGAATAGTAATCTTGTTTCAAATCTCACAGCTTGGATTGCTGCTGTCATAATCGGTTTGAGTTTCATGGTTTATTTCAATTACGACAGTATTTGTAGGACTTGTGTTGAAGTGACATTCCGCATCTGTCAAGCGTTGTAAGCATACAACCGGTTTCATCTGTAACTTCACATCCAGCTTTTGAGAGTTTAAACATTCATCGCCACCTGTGAATCTAAGATGTTTAAGAGGCATTGGCGGTTGTCAGAAGGTGTAAAATATTATGCCATTTCGGTACACTTGAAAGTGACAACCGAACAATTCAGCGGCAGCCATCATCTCAAATGCAGAACCATAGGTGAAGGGTTTAAGCATTTCACTCTTCTAGTGCTCCTGTGTAGTCAAGGGTGTGGAAATCAAATTTGTTTCTACTTGTCCACGGACAAGTAAACTTAGAAAATCCACTTGTCCGCCAGTTAAATTCACTTGCCCATAAACAAATAACATAAGTGAAAAATAGTTTATTTTTTCTGATCTCTTTATTGATACAAAACTGCCTTCCATTTTAAAACTGAAAAAAGTTCTTTCAGGGAGTAGTATTTTGCCACCTTGCTCTAGAACATTATATAAAAGATTCCCTTATTTTAACTGGCTAATAAACAATGCCTTCATTATAGCTACACTAGTTCTTTTTTCATATATTACAGTTACATAACAGAACACTGTCCTGATTCATTTTCTGCCATGTTCTTCAGCTTTTGTCTTGCGACATCTTCTCCCCCAAGAATCTTTACTATCTCAGACAACATGGGCTGAATGCTGTTCATTTCTGCTTGAGCTGAACTGCATGGTTCCTGGACTGATGGTCCTGCAGAAGTGAATGCTGATGACTTTTCAGGTTTTTTATGAGTGATGTGCCTGTTGCCAGGTGACAGCCAGAATTCCACAGCTGGTCGTGGGTCAAACTCTTCTAAAGAAGCAGTATTGAACAGCCTAGCATAACGCTTAACCTCCGAGCATTCAGCTTTAGAAAACGCTTTTTCAATTGAACCAACTTTTTTCTTACTTTTAGACTCATGTCTCTATCTGACGTACTAAACCCCCAGTTCCTATCCTTTTTCTTTCTGCACATAACCAATCACCACACAATAAACGTATTTGTGAAATTAAAACTAGTTATAAGCTTAGACCTCTGAATGGATGGCATAATTAAACATGTATAATGAAAATTGTTTTTAAAGTTCTGAAAACTGAGGTCTAGGTTTATATCCATCCATCCTATCCGAGGTCGGGTCGCGGGGGCAGCAGCTTAAGCAGAGAGGCCCAGACTTCCCTCTCCCCGGCCACTTCTTCCAGCTCTTCCTGGAGAATCCAATGCTCCCAGGCCAGCCGGGAGACATAGTCCCTCCAGCGTGTCCTGGGTCTTCCCTGGGGCCTCCTCCCGGTTGGACGTGCCCGGAACACCTCACCAGGGAGGCCCAGGAGGCATCCTGATCAGATGCCCGAGCCACCTCATCTGACTCCTCTCGATGCGGAGGAGCAGCGGCTCTACTCTGAGCCCCTCCCGGATGACTGAGCTTCTCACCCTGTCTTTAAGGGAAAGCCCAGACACCCTGCGGAGGAAACTCATTTCAGCCGCTTGTATTCGCGATCTCGCTCTTTCGTCACTACCCATAGCTCATGACCATAGGTGAGGGTAGGAGCGTAGATCGACTGGTAAATTGAGAGCTTTGCCTTACGGCTCAGCTCTTTTTTCACCACGACAGACCGATGCAGAGCCCGCATCACTGCGGATGCCGCACCGATCCGCCTGTCGATCTCACGCTCCATTCTTCCCTCACTCGTGAACAAGACCCCGAGATACTTGAACTCCTCCACTTGGGGCAGGATCTCTCCCCCAACACTGAGAGGGCACTCCACCCTTTTCCGCTGAGGACCATGCTCGGATTTGGAGGTGCTGATTCTCATCCCAGCCGCTTCACACTCAGCTGCGAACCAATCCAGAGAGAGCTGAAGATCACGGCCTGATGAAGCAAACAGGACAACATCATCTGCAAAAGCAGTGACCCAATCCTGAGTCCACCAAACCGACCCCTTCAACACCCTGGTTGCGCCTAGAAATTCTGTCCATAAAAGTTATGAACAGAATCGGTGACAAAGGGCAGCCCTGGCGGAGTCCAACTCTCACTGGAAACGGGCTCGACTTACTGCCGCAATGCGGACCAAGCTCTGACACCGTTGTACAGAGACCAACAGCTCTTATCAGGGGTCCGTACCCCATACTCCCGAGCACCCCCACAGGATTCCCGAGGGACACGGTCGAATGCCTTTTCCAAGTCCACAAAACACATGTAGACCGGTCGGGCAAACTCCCATGCACCCTCCAGGACTCTGCTAAGGGTGAAGAGCTGGTCCACTGTTCCGCGACCAGGACTAAAACCACACTGTTCCTCCTGAATCCGAGGTTCACTATCCGACGGACCCTCCTCTCCAGAACCCCCGAATAGACTTTTCCAGGGAGGCTGAGGAGTGTGATCCCTCTATAGTTGGAACACACCCTCCGTCCCCTTTTAAAGAGGGGACCACCACCCCGGTCTGCCAATCCAGAGGCACTGTCCTCGATGTCCATGCGATGTTGCAGAGACGGTCAACCAAGACAGTCCTACAACATCCAGAGCCTTAAGGAACTCCGGCGATCTCATCCACCCCGGGCCCTGCCACCAAGGAGTTTTTGACCACCTCGGTGACTTCAGTCCCAGAGATGGGAGAGCCCACCTCAGAGTCCCCAGGCTCTGCTTCCTCATTGGAAGGCATGTTAGTGGGATTGAGGAGGTCTTCAAGTACTCCTCCCACCGACCCACAACGCCCCGAGTCGAGGTCAGCAGCGCACCATCCCCACCATATACGGTGTTGACACTGCACTGCTTCCCCCTCCTGAGACGCCGGACGGTGGACCAGAATCTCCTCGGCCGTCCAAAGTCGCTCTCCATGGCTCTCCAAACTCCTCCCATGCCCGAAGTTTTGCCTCAGCAACAACGAAGCGCGTCCGCTTGGCCTGCCGGTACCTATCAGCTGCCTCCAGAGACCCACAGGACAAAAAGTCCTATAGGACTCCTTCTTCAGCTTGACGGCATCCCTCACCGCCGTGTCCACCAACGGGTTCGGGATTGCCGCCACGACAGGCACCACCACCTTGCGGCCACAGCTCCGTCAGCCGCCTCAACAATAGAGGCACGGAACATGGCCCATTCGACTCAATGTCCCCACCTCCCTCGGGACGGGTTGAAGTTCTGCCGGAGGTGGGAGTTGAAGCTACTTCTGACAGGGGACTCTGCCAGCCGTTCCCAGCAGACCCTCACAACACGCTTGGGCCTACCAGGTCTGACCGCATCTTCCCCACCATCGAAGCCAACTCACCACTAGGTGGTGATCAGTTGACAGCTCCGCCCCTCTCTTCACCCGAGTGTCCAAGACATATGGCCGCAAGTCCGACGACACGACCACAAAGTCGATCATCGACCTGAGGCCTAGGGTGTCCTGGTGCCAAGTGCACATATGAACACCCTTATGCTTGAACATGGTGTTCATTATGGACAATCCGTGACGAGCACAGAAGTCCAATAACAAAACACCGCTCGGGTTCAGATCGGGGCCATTCCTCCCAATCAGCCCTTCCAGGTCTCACTGTCATTGCCCATGTGAGCATTGAAGTCTCCCAGCAAAACGAGGGAATCCCCAGAAGGTATGCCCTCTAGCAACCCCTCCAGAGACACCAAAAAGGGTGGATACTCCAAACTGCTGTTTGGCGCATACGCACAAACAACAGTCAGGACCCTTCCCCACCCGGCGGAGGGAGGCCACCCTCTCGCCCACCGGGTAAACCCCAATGCACAGGCTCCAGTGGGGGCAATAAGTATGCCCACACCTGCTCGGCGCCTCTCACCGGGCAACTCCAGAGTGGTAGAGAGTCCAGCCCCTCTCAAGGAGATTGGTTCCAGAGTCCAAGCTGTGCGCCGAGGTGAGTCCGACTATATCTAGCCGGAACCTCTCGACCTTGCGCACTAGCTCAGGCTCCTTCCCCTTCAGAGAGGAGACTTAGACCTCTGAATGGATGGCATAATTAAACATGTATAACGAAAATTGTTTTTAAAGTTCTGAAAACTGAGGTCTAGGTTTATAACTAGTTTTAATTTCACAAAGACGTTTATCGTGTGGTGATTGGTTATATGGAGAAAGACAAAGGTTAGGAAATGGGGGTTTAGTACGTGCGGTAGACACAGCAAACATGCAATAAAGAAAGCCTGCTCAGAAAAACATCCATTGAATTCTTCGTTCAGATCTCCGACCTCCAGATCACTGAACCCAACATTTACACAATATTTCAGTTAAACCTGTGCGATACCCATTCAAATACAGTATCCAGTTTTTTGGAGCCTCGTCACACCTGCCATAAACCTATCTACTTTGAACGTAGACCTTAGAACCCCATAATGCAAGGGAGCAGCACTACTGTCACGCCACCGTGCCCCCCCGCCACCCATGTCTAATACATGCTTTAATGCATTTCATCGTGAAAAAGATAAAGTATTTATCTTAGTATTCTGAATGTTCATTGAGCAGGAATATCATGAAGTCAATGTGCGGCGATTGCTGCCGGCGCCTCTCACTGCAAGAGAAAGTCAGTTTAAGAAGCGCGGAGAGATTAACAACTGGGTCGTGGAACTCTTAATATAAAGCATTTAATGTGCTACATTAATTTATGACGGGGTTTGAGAAAATCTAGTAAATGAAACATTCATTTTAAGATGAAATTTAGTTTGCGACATTCAACTGACAAAATAAACTACGAGAATAAAGTCAACATGTCGAATTTAATCTCGACATTTACATTTTTTTGTCTTCACCTTACTACGACTTCTTAGGTTTTTCAAGGCCTGTTGTGCCAGTTTTAATCAAGAAATGATCCATTTCTCATCCGCGATGCTACTTACTTCTGTTTCAACAACACGCATATAGCGAGAACAACTTGCTTACCGCAGTGCATTATGGGTTACGCAGTTAATTCCTAATGACGTATTCAAAATTCAGCAAGAGGTTACATTTCCAAAAAAGTAAATATTACCGATGTTGTCGGGAAAAAAAATAATCGCGTCTAAGTGAAGATTTTTATTGATATTTCATAACATTTGGAAACCGTTAGAATGTTTTCTTTATTTTTAAAAAACTGACAGCGCGAAACCAACTTGTTTTATATGAAAAATTATCTAATCAAAAGCGATCTATAGACAGCTTATCAAAATTGATGTCACGCAATAAATTTCTTAACTCCTCAATATATCACAACCTATGCGAAATCGCAAATTTCAGAAAAGATCAAATGCCTAACAAGCTTTATGTGGTGAAAACAATTGCATTGTAGGTGAAATGACCACATTTTTATATAGAAAAAATTAATTTTTAATATATAAAAGTTATCGATTTTAATGAAAAATCATCAAATTATATCGTAATGTCGGCATGAAAAAAATGACCGCATCTCCAAGCGTGTAAATAGTAGGGTAAAATACTTATGTAAGACCACAAGAGTGCTTCCCCTTTGAAAAATCAGCCATCATTTTGTAAACAATATTAAATACAAATTTGAGACATGAAGAACATGCCTAAGTAAACTGTTTCCGCACGAAGTACGTACCCAAATGTTTAAAATTTGAAAGTAGTGGTAAAAATGTGCCCTGCACTGCACATGTAATCCTTTTTTTCTCCATAAAAATTGCACTTGTCCGCTGACAACTGAAACCAGAAATGGCCATGCAATATGTAACAAAGAGAATGGAAAAGGCAGGTACCATCTCCGGGCATGGAAACCACTCTGTAAGTGACAGTTTTTTGATCAATGGTGATCATCTCGATAGACGTGTTAATAGGGGTATGATTGGAACGATAAAGGAAATGGGTACCTGAACAATGTAAAGTAAGTCTAAAATACTTACACAATAACTATAATCATAATAAACGAACAATAAAACAGCGGAGAAGCCGTGGATTAAATAAAAGGCTGTAGTTATCAGCATGGAGATGTGAATCCTCTGGTGAAGCAAGGAAGGGAATGTAGAGACCGGAGTGACGGACGGCCTTATATAGGTAGGCAGCCAACAACGTGGGAGGCGTTGGGATGGGGGACCCAATGCCGCCTCACACGGTGACCGAGCTGCAGGCTATGAATGTATATACTGTATTTATGTAAGTAGGATTCAGTTAGCGTTGGGAACCCGCGTATCAGATTTCTTGAAGATGGGCCCATAAGTAACAAAGACTGTTGGAAAGTTCAATATGGCGGCCGACAGTGGCGTCATACCACCGAAATAAGTACATATATTGGTTTCGGTTAGCACAGGGAAGCCGCCTACCAAATTTCGTGAAGATGGGGCCATAAATAAGAAAGTTCAACATGGCGGACATTGTCGACCGTTATGACCGTTACGCGTAGAATTTGGAAATGAAACCTGCTTAACTTTTGTAAGTACGCTGTAAGGAATGAGCCTGCCAAATTTCAGCGTTTCTACCTACACGGGAAGTTGGAGAATTAGTGACGTTGGAAAGTTCAATATGGCGGCCGACAGTGGCGTCATACCACCGAAATAAGTATGTACATTGGTTTCGGTTAGCACAGGGAAGCTGCCTACCAAATTTCGTGAAGATGGGGCCATAAATAAGAAAGTTCAACATGGCGGACGTTGTCGACCGTTATGACCGTTACGTGTAGAATTTGGAAATGAAACCTGCTTAACTTTTGTAAGTAAGCTGTAAGGAATAAACCTGCCAAATTTCAGCCTTCTACCTACAGGGGAAGTTGGAGAATTTGTGGTGAGTGAGTGAGTGAGTGAGTGAGTGAGTGAGTGAGTGAGTGAGTGAGTGAGTGAGTAAGTGAGGGCTTTGCCTTTTAAATGTAAGCATATCTAAATATATACTGTATGACGGATTTTTTGCTGGTTCGTGGATTTCTGTGGACAATGGGTCTTTTAATTTATGGTACATGCTTCCTCAGTTGGTTTGCCCAGTTGAGGGCAAGGGACTCTATTGGCGGATGGCTGAGAAGCTACCCAATCAGAGCACATATTACGTATTAAATAAAACTCCTCAATGATATAAGATATGCTTCCCGCGCGGTTCTTCGCATACAGTAATCCCTCGCTATATCGCGCTTCGACTTTCAGGGCTTCACTCCATCATGGATTTTAAATGTAAGCATATCTAAATATATATCACGGATTTTTGGGGATTTCATGGACAATGGGTCTTTCAATTTATGTTACATGCTTCCTCAGTTTGTTTGCCCAGTTGATTTCATACAAGGGACACTATTGGCGGATGGCTGAGAAGCTATCCAATCAGAGCAAGTATCACATATTAAATAAAACTCCTCAATGATATATGATATGCTTACTGCGCGCTGCTTCGCACACTTAAAAACTCTAACAGTCCGTATTGATTTTTCAGTGTTTGCTTTTCTCTGTCTGTCACTCTCTCTGAGAAATACAGGCAGATACTTATCCATCATGCAATACCATCAGGGCGACGTATGATTGGCCCCATTATCTGCTCCTGACAAGGGGGTGTGTGCAGAGGGGCTGTTTGCACAGTGGCTGTTTGCTTAGAAGATACGGACGCGCCTATAAAAAAATTCTGAAAGGCTACCTTCCGTTGATCCCTTCATTGCACCGCTTTATCGCTGTGCTTGCATACTTAAAAGCGCAACAGCCCTATTGATTTTTGATTGTTTACTTTACTGTCTCTCTGACATTCTCTGCTCCTGACGGCGCACCTTGAAGAGGAAGATATGTTTGCATTCTTTTAATTGTGAGATAAAACTGTCATCTCTGTCTTGTCATGGAGCACAGTTTAAACTTTTGACTAAACGGTGTTATTTCATGTCTAGAGGGCTCTAATTGTGTTAAAAAACGTATTTAGAAGGTCATAAACAGGTTTTCTATGATCTAACTGTGAAAATATTCGATTTATAAATAAAGAATCCTACTTCGTGGAAATTCATTTATCGCAGTAGAGTCTGGAACGGATTAACTGCGATAAATGAGGGTTTACTGTATACTCTAATCCCAGGTAATTTTTCATAACCTGTTACCTGAATCTATACTTCAAAGTGGGAGGTACCTGGATTAGTCTCTGAGACAATCACATAAACTCAATAAAAACTTGCGCCGGATAAACTGGCTTGGGTTGGGAGGAGAAAATTGTAACCAAGCTGGCATTAAGATTACAATAATGTTTGAAATTGCCAAGAGAAAAATAACATTAAAACTTTACAGAACAGTCAGAATGAAGAATAAAGGATTGATAGGAGAGGAAACTGGCATTCAATATAATTCAGCACAGTAAACCTTGGTGGAGTCAATTTCAGAAAACTAATGAATAGAACAGCAACAGTTAAGGGATTCTTTCCTTGTTACAAATGTTAATGGAGCTCCACAAGCAGCGCTAAGAAGGAACATGTAGACAGTAGAAGACACATAAAAATGGCCAAGTGTCAACATTTGACGTCTAGCATACTTCTGATTATGATGTCAGAGTTCATTTGCAAACAAGTACAACTAAATTGTAATAAGTCTTTCAACTGTGTTGTCATCTGTCCAACTCAATATGCATGTGCTGCTTGTCCAAATAATCAGCCTTTGACTCAATTTACACAATAAAAAGTTGTGATTGCATTCTACTGATCTGGAGTACTGAGACTGCACATTTCTCTTAGCACCTAAGAGAATTAGTGGAATTTTATTCTGTCGGCAGTATGAGAGAGTCCATCACCTTGGGCTGAGCCTTTGCTATAAACATGCTCTATCTCCCAGCACAATGAAATGGAATGGTAACTGGACACCATCTACTGTAGGTTTGAATTAGATTGCACAGTGCCGAGCAGGTTTAATAAGGAGGTTAATGCTGCTCCGGTGGCAGCTTCATTGAGCAGGATGGGCATGAAATGCAGGCACATTTACCAACAAGAAATGATCTCACTGGAGCAAAGCAGACACCTGTGGCTGGCATTCAGAATGTGCTGGATAGATATTATAAGTCTGTGAAGATGTCATAAGTGAATGCCACATATAAGCTAGATGTTAAGAGAAGGAGGGAGTGTAGATGTCCTTTGACTACTTTGTCACATAATTATTGGAAAAGTCCATAAATGACCAGTGTGGAGTACAGAACCTTCAAAGTCTCTACAGGGACTGACTTGTGGGTGTAACAGGTGTGGGAAAAAGGAAAGATATTATGATGTTTTTAACATAATTTCCATTTCTCCCCTTAAAGTGGATGAACTCCAGCTTCTCCTTTCCTAATTCTGGACTTTACAAGGAGACAATGACAGGATATGATCATCATTTCATGGGTCTGGATCACAGATTACACATAGGTGTCATATGAGAACTTTGCTGTAACAGCAATTGATGTTGATTTTCTCATACTTGCCAGTACCAGCTAAGGCAATTTAACAAGGGCTGACCTGCTTGATCCTCATATCTTTCCAAGATTTTTTGTTTGATTTTTTAAAGGTTGGCCTTGGGATAGGGGGAACATACACACAATTTTTAGGAGACCTGCCACATAACTGACAGGAATAAAGTCATTGGATCTAAAAGTAACTTATCTGAACTATATCAAGTCAAATGTCCATCTCTTCTGCAAGTGTCATTGAAAAGTTTCAGAGATGCAACAAGTAAACAAATAAGCAATGACTGCGTTTTTTTGGGTTGCCATTCTTGTGGTTTGGAACGCTGACCAGCCTTTCAAAAGGCACGCAATGCTTGCATCACAGCCAACTGTTTACACAGAGTGTGTTCAAACAATAAATGTAGGCATG
>NC_053162.1:44821808-44907200 GCF_016835505.1 Polypterus senegalus
TGCCAATGCTCCTAACCTGCATGTCTTTGGACTGTGGGAGGAAACCCACGCAGACACGGGAGAACATGCAAACTCCACGCAGGGAGGACCTGGGAAGCCAACCTAGGTCTCCAGCCAGTGATCATCCCAGCAATGTTGGTTGTAAGGCAAGAAACAAAGTTGATAGTACACTGTCAGGGTCATTATTTCTGACACTAGAGTTCATTAAAATCCTTCCAGATTTAAAATGTGTTCAATTAGTGCACAGAGCTTAATTATTTATAATTAATGCACCTTTTTTGCTTTTTTTGCACCTTTTATAAGCTAGAAACACCATCATAACACACTTGCAATTGATACCAGTAATCAGGATCAAAGATGTGCATGTTTAGTTAATTGCTGATTATAAATTGTTACTATGTAAGTGTGAATGTGTTTGAGTAGGTCCTTTAACAAATTGACGACCAATTCAGGGCTGATTTTTGCCCTGTATCTGATACTATTGCCAGGATAAGCTCATGTCACCTGCAACCTTAAACTGGATCCTGAAATGTTATTTTAAGTTCTAATAATGTAAGAAAGACTAGAATCAACTTTCAGAACCCACCATTTCTCATCCACCTCCTCCCATGTACAGTCTTATCATCATTTAAAAGATTTTCTTCTGTCACCTTTTTAATACATTCACATGAAACCTCTTTTCAGCAATTCTGATTTCTTAAAATAATTGTCTTGTCAAATCAGGTAAAAGGCCCTTATTATCAACTGAGTATAATGTGACTCAATATATTTTTTCTTTCTTTTCTAAGCTTTTATAATATTTCAGAATACAGCTGCAATAATAATAACTTGTTTAGTCAAATTGTTTTCCCTGAGGCTAAGCAGCCTGAACAAATTAAAAATGATGCCTTAATTTCTTTCAGACTGTGGATGAAAAATTTAAATCAATCTATAATTTATTCAGTAAGTGGAGTAAAGTAATTAGTGTTCAGTAAGTTTTCATGCTTCTGTTTATTGGTCTTCATTAAGGGTCCTACATCTTAAAAGATGGTTGAAAATCTAATGCTTGATTTGATATTTTTATTGAATGTGTTTATTTGATGATTTTTTTTTGGGGGGGTTTCTTTTTACTACATGTATATATTGTGACTAGTAGGGGGCATTATAGCACTCCAAATCCCAAACACAACCACACTATACTAGTCCTGGGTTCAAATAAAACAGGTTTATTAACCAAAGTACTTTACAACAAGGTTCTTATACGTTTGGTCTATACAATTATTCCCTTCTTCACTCTCTTTCTTGCTGTCTTATTCTTCCACTCCTCACAGGCAATTGTTGTCCACTTCCTCTCTCAACTGTGACTCATCTGGATTAGGGTTCCTTTATCTTAGATCCTGGAATACTTCCAGTGGTAGGGCATAGCCTGATGGAAGCATCTGAGTAGAGTGGAAATCCCTGAAAGCAGGGATCACAAACACTCACAGTACCCTCTGGCGGCACCACCAGAACCCAACAAGGCTGCCACATGGGACTACAGTTCCCAGCATGCCTTGTGGGTGCCCATACAGGTAGGACCGCCCAGAGATGCTACCACCAAACTGTAAGAGTTTTACTGGGTAGGTAGATAAGTATGTGCATCTTATCCCTCCATATCAATCAGATACTACATATATTTTACATGTTAGAAATGTCTGCTTGTTGTGCATTATTTATGTTGAATTTTGCATCACCCATCACTCACCCCACATAGAAGTGTGTTGAGATAAAGAAGATGAAGAAGAAGCAGAATATCTTGCATCATTGCTCCACATCTTTGTGTTGAGTTAGCATAATACAAGCAATTGCATTATACGGGGTAGCTCAGGGAAATGGAAAATTTTCAATTGACTTTCAATGCACGAATAAACACATTACAGAATACATTTAATGATGAAATGTATTGTACAGGGATTCATTTAATGATGATAACCAATTTTCATTCAATATACATTTTATGTTTTGAAGAAAACATCATGAAGGTGTTGTCCATTACTCTTTACACATCCTGACAGTCTGCTGTGGAAATTACCGGTATACATTGTTCAATGTAACATGTCAAGAGGAATGCCAGCAATTTCCTCTTCAATTCTCCTTTTTAGTTTAGCAATGGTTGCAGGATGTGTGCGGTACACTTGGCTTTTCAGATGTTCCCACAGAAAAAAATCACAAACGGTGAGATCTGGGGATCTCAGAGACCATGGAATGTGAACATTGTGTGAAATGATGTGCCTTCCAAACAATCGTCAAATAGCTGCCATCGATTGTCAGGCAGTATGCAAAGTGGCTGCACCTGAGAAGTTCTTTTTTAAGGCTAAACCTGTTTCTTTGAAATTACGTACCCATGTTGAAATTGCATGAGCAGACAGGACATGGCCATGTGTCCAAAATGGTAATGGCGCCCAAGTTCCCTTTGCGCAGCAGTCATATTTTCACCATTCTTTTAAAAGGCATTCATAGCAAACGCTTATTGCACCTCACTCCACTCCTCCGTTATAACTAATGGCATGGGCGCCAACACCTAGTTCCAAAATTCCCTGTTTCCCTGTAGCACTTAGTACGTGTATGTGCACTGAAGGAAATGTCAGCACAAAACAATTCATTAGTATTAAATTAGCTGCTGCTGCCAATGAGATCAGCTCACAACCGTCTATCACTAGTTATACCACAACAATAATTCTGGAAGAAACAATAGTTTCATTTTCACTGTTTCTCTTATGGTGAACCCCAGAATGGACATCTGCAAAGCAACATGGGAGTTGTGGTCCCATAAGGCTGACCTGTTGGGCAAAATAGGGCCACCAGGGGCAGCTGTTGGGAAGTGAAGGCTTAGGTTCTGCCTGGCCAGAGACAAGTAGTTGGCTCCAGAAGTACTTTTTGGTTGGGGCTTAAAAGGAAGCCTTCCACTTCACCTGAGGAGTTGGAGTCGGGAAAGACGATGAACAACACTAGCCTGGAAGGAATGAAAGAGAGAAGAAATAAAAAGGATTGTGCAGTTTGAAGAGAAACCTCTTGAAGGTACACTGTTCAATAAATACTTGCTTTGAACCTGGGGACTTGTGTCTGTGGAGCTGGATCTGAGGTTTGGGGCTTGGTGGCACCTCTAGTGGTCACAAAGCTTATGCCATTTTCATTTATTCAGACACAGTTGCAAGGGAAATTAGTTGAAGTCAGACAAAGGTTTTATTAAGTAGCATAGTTTAGAAGTTTTTGGTTAATCCCAAAATTAAAAGCCAGCAGTGGCCTAGATAAATGGACCACCATTACCATTACAATAGGAGAGCCATGTGACAGTACAAAGAAGGAGGTCTACGTCCCCTGCCTTGGGTTCTTTGCAGTTAGAAAATGCCTCTGCAATAAATGACTCTAACATCAGCATACTATAAACATATTTTAATTTTTCAGACCATACGTACTTGCATTAAAGATGTATGTCTACTTATTCTCAGCATTTATATGAAAGTAGTTATAGGCGGGGGGTATGTGTCAAAATCGCAATTAGAGCTGTCAATCATAATGATTAATGACTTTTAAGCCCCGCCCCTCTGACGTCACACCGGAAGTGCCGCCCCGCTGACGCAAGACCGGAAGTCCCGCCCGTGCCTCCTGATGACGCCACGCCGAATTCCCCGCCCCTCCACGTGACCTCTCTCCGCCCCGTTGGCACCGCCCCCTGGCGTCGGATTGGTGTAAGGGCCTCCCGTCCCCTCCCCGACTCCTCCTCGAACCCTCCCCTGGCCCCTGATTGGTTCCATAAACTGTCAAGGGTCCGTTTGACGGAGGCCTGACCGCTGTTTGAACCCGGATTGCACCTGCCGGGCGAAATAAACTGTCAACGGACCGTGTGATGGATGTCTGCCCCCTGTTTGAACCCGCTCCCACCCCACACCCACCTGCCTGCCCAGGAAACTGTCAAGGGCAGTTTGATGGATGTCTGACCGTTGGTTGAACCCGGATTGCACCTGCCGGGCGAAATAAACTGTCAACGGCCCGTGTGACGGATGTCTGACCGCTGTTTGAACCCGCTCAGCCCCCTCTCCCGAAAGACAAGCCCGGCGTGTTACAGCCTTTACCTCGACAAGCTCGGGCATGCCCGAGGCCTGTCCTGACCAGCTCAGACATGCCCGGGGGATGCCTCGGCCCCCGCCCTTTCTCCGGCACAAGCCCAGACAGGCCCTGGGTCTGTCCTGACCGGCTCAGACCAGCCTAAAGTCGCCCCAGCACCGACCGAGGATGATGGACGGCCTCCCACACTGCCCGGTCCCCCAGAATTCCCAGTCCCCCATACTTACCGCCAGTTCTGAAAGGCCATATAAAAAGCTAAGCATTTTGTTCTATCTACGATTTTAAGACATGAAAATATCTCATCTTGGCTTCAAAACCTGCATTTTCCAGCTCACACACACAGATAACAAACTGTCAGATCAAAGACACGGTCTGAGTCAGGCCGCATTTAACCATAGGCGCCCCACACTTCCCGGTCCCCCACACCTCCCAGTCCCCCACATTTCCCTGCTGAAAGCCTAAAAAGCTAAGCATTTTGTTCTATCTACGATTTTAAGATGAGCACACCATTAAAACATCTCATCTTTGCTTCAAACTAAGTCAAGCTGCTTTTTTTTTTCCATCTCGCACACAGATAAATTGTGAGATCAAAGACACGGTCTGAGTCAGTCAGCGTGATCGCACCCTGTTTCTGGGCCCCCCGGGGCTCCCCACCACTTCCCAGCCACTTCTGAAAGTGCTGTATAAAAAAGCAAAGCATTTTCTTCGGTTCTATCTATGATTTTAATATGAACACGCCATTAAAATATCTATCTCATCTTTGCTTTATCACTTACAGGTCCATCCTTTTCCATCTCACAGAAATTCCTCAACCAACATTGAGTCAGGTTCCCAGTGACAGACTCCCAGCAATGGAGCCGGTTTCTCAAAAGAAATCAAGCAGCCCGCTTTTAGCAGACCCCCTTGCAATCAGGCCTGTGTGCTCTGTCTCTCTCTCTCTCTCTCTCTAGCGCAGACACGGGCTCGAGACCGCAGACCCTCTGCCCATGACGGATGGATCTTTTAAAGTTAAGGGATTTTTAAAGATTAGCTTGTAAAGCTTGAGATAACTGCTAGTTCAGCCCTTTAAAAATCACACCTAGTTAAATAATATGCCGCAGTTCCCTTTTTAATCACGTTTGAGACGTCTAAAAATCTAGCCTGGGCTGATTGGTGGCTGATATCAAAAATGTTCTCTTATATACAGAGCTTAACCTTAGGGTCCCTCTCCATTGAGAATATTCAGGAGTGGCTTTAAAGCGCAGGCCGGTGGTGCAGTAACTCTGACCTAATAAAAGTATTCTGAACTACTTGCAGAAGGGACCCGCTTGTGAAATGCCTACTCTTTCAAACGGCCTCTCTCTGTACGGAGCCCTGTTTTAAAAGGTTGAGATAACAAAACATTTTTGCTTTATAAACTCTCATTTGGACAGCCGGTTAGAGACAGACTCCAGGAAATTACTGTAACGGTGTTTTCATTCATTCATTTCGCTAAATGTAATTATTTTAATACAGGATAGTAACCCAAAATCCGGGTGATTTTAGACGTGTGAGTAATATAATGAAGTTATTTTTAAAAGTAACCCCACACCGCACAAGAGAGACAGATTCCACGTGTGTTTTAGGATTTGCTGCGGTCAGTGATGAATTTTATTTTTTTTTTTGCTCAGCTCATTTCTATCACCTAGGAGCCTTTTGACAAAAGAAACCTCTCTAAATACACTTGTGCATTTAAACGGAGGTTTATAAGGAAGCAGGTTTTCTACCTTATCCCAGTTTTGTACATGCATGTAAAAGCACTTACTGTTACACTAGCACAAAATTTTGATATTTTCTGTCTACTCAAAAAAACTGAAATTATTTCTATTAACACAGATGATAATTAGAAATCATTTTACTATTTTTAATTAAAAAGTTAAAACAGAAAAGCCCAATTATGATTTTTGTTTTGTCATGGTAGGGCCCTAGGGTGACACTTTTCCCCTTTATACTCTTACTTATGTAGACCTTAAAACATATTCTTACCAAAATAGTTCATCACTTCCCAATTCCTGTAACATCAGGTAATTAGACAGAGCTCCATGACAGGCAAGAGAAGATTATAGGTCAAATACACAGTGTCATAAAATAAAATAAAGTGTGAACACCGCGCAGACCCTCTGCCCATGACGGATTTTTAAAGATTAGCTTGTAAAGCTTGAGATAACTACTAGTTCAGCCCTTTAAAAATCACACCTAGTTAAATAATATACCGTAGTTCCCTTTTAGATCACTTTTGAGATGTCTAAAAAATCTAGCCTGGGCTGTATAATTTGTAATTATAATACTTAATATAATTTGTATAACAATCGATCTAAAACAAACCCCTTTTCTCTTCAAACTCACCCCACATTTTAAATACAAGTATCTTCAGTTGTGGAAGCAAGCGGCCCGCATGGCTCAGGGAGGGGCTGATGGTTCCAGCAGGGGCCGTTTCATACTTCCGCTAAATCAGGTTTCTCAGTGACAGACTCTGCAGTAAAAAACAGTTTTAGCAATGAAGCTGATTTCCCAGAGAGAAAGACCAAGCGGCAGACCCTGTCAGCTTTTAGCCGACCCCCCTGCTCTCTCTCTACCCACAGAAAGTAAAGTCAGGCTCTGCAAGCACCCAATCGGAGGAAGGACTCTGTGAGTTCGCATGCAAACAACTGAGGCCGCCCGTTTCGAGCACCCACCCCCACTGGGTGACCCTCGGAGAGATCACCGGCTGCTAGTCTCAGGAATTTGTTAGGATTATGTCATGTACAAACCTAAACTTTGATTTATCACCTTTAAAGACATGGAGCAGTCTCGTGCTACAAACGCCTTGTGTCTCTTTTTAACACTTCTGCCTGTAAAGCTCTCTATTCCTTCTGTGGCCTCGGGTTTAATAGGGGCTTGTACCCAGGCTAATGAACAAGGTCCTGTACATGTCGAGATGCCGGCCCATGCCTGCCGTCCCTTACACTATATAACATGTTTGGGTATTCATTTTGTATATATAATATAATGAAGATATTTTTAAAAGTAACCCCACACCGCACAAGAGAGACAGATTCCACGTGTGTTTTAGGATTTGCTGCGATCAGTGATTTTTAGTGTTTTGCTGAGCTCATTTCTATCACCTAGGAGCCTTTGGACAAAGGAAGACTCTGTAAATACACTTGTGAGTTTAAACGGAGATTTATAAGAATGCACAGGAGGCCGTAGTGAGGTGTGCTGGTTTAACTAGAGGCAGGGGATGTAAGTAGCCCTTTTTGCCCCTCCGAAGTTCATCGAACTAAAATCATGTTTTTAAAATCAGCAGCTTTAGCTCATGCTAGTGACCTCGTAAATGGGAGCCAACCGCTCAGCACGCTTGTATAGCTCACAAAATAGCAGAGCTAATTACTCTTTCTTCTTAAACTAATGATCAGATATTCGGGTAATTCTTAATGAAACACTAAAGTGCTAGTGAACAAAAATACATGTTCAGTAGCCAAGTAAAAGGTCCGGTTGCTTTAACATGAAAATAAAGCATCTTTAGAAAATAAAGCATCTAAAAGCATCTTTATAAAGTCCGATTTTAAAACGTTATAAGAAAAAGCCTTGTTTCCAAAGAGTTCTTTGGAACCATCAGTGCCTTTCTGATCACGTCCACCCCAAACATAGCACAGAACTTAATTTCTGTACTCCTTTTAAATGAGAATAGCCAGTATAAAGTCCCTAAAGGAACGGAGACATCTGATATCTTTTACCCTATATGTTTTCTTGCCGGCCCAAGTCATTCAGATTCTGCTTACAACACAAATGTACGATTATTTTTTCTCAAATGGCCTGTTCTTTGGCCTGCTAATCATGAAAAAAATCATATTTTATTCTCCTGACACTTTATTTGCATATTTTATTATACCTACTTGTATCGACATTTATCTATCTCTATATTTATTTTTCTGTATCAGAGGGTAGTTTAAGTCAATTTGTTTTGGGTTCAATAGATGTATTTTTCATATTTTGATTCTTGTTTTCTTTTTTTCACATCTTGAGTCCCCTTTTTGTTACTTGCCCTAGCGTGGTCAGCCCAGAGTTTGAGAACCACTGTTGTAGGGTTTTATTGGTAAAACACTCTGCATTTCAAGCTAAGTTAGATTCCCTTGTTTATTCAGCCGTCCATCGGTGTTCCATTTTTGTTATAAATTGTATTTAGTCTCTCTTTATTTACTAAGCATTTTATATGATGATTAGAAAACAGTTATCTTGTTCAGGCTTTACTTTAAATCAGCATTTTCATCAACAGGTTATAAACACTTTGGTACTCAGGGTCTTTGTATAATACAGCGTTTTAGAAATTCTGTGAATGCTTGGTAATAGCCTTCCATTTTACAGCAGTTATGAGACCCTGAAAATAAGAACGGTTATAGGAGGTTATAGGGGCCTATACACTGCAGGGCTGAGGATTAGGCTTTGGACACGTCAGGACAATCAGGATGGAAAATGTTTTTAGTGAATAGTTACATTATATCTATTATAGGCGTTAGCACAAGGATTAAAATTTTACTAAAACTATGAGGATTTATTCTTTCTTTTAGGTAGTCCAGGTGACATAGGACGGGGGTTATGGAAAACTGCTTTTCCCCTCTGTTTGTGAAAAAGCATCCTTGGTTTTAGTAGCATTCAGGGTCAAGGGACGTAAGTTTGAACTGGGATTCCAAGAGTCAACAAGTGTCTGCAATCTTCTTGAATACGAGTCACAGGACCTGGGTTTGCGAGGGATCATAGTCAGGGGCAGATTACGCTAGACATTATTATTCCAAAATGAAACATTGACTCGCCCCTATCACAAAGATAAGACAGTACAAACTAAAATGTACAAATACTAAGTGACAGAGGAGATTAAAAAACATCTTAAGACCGGATCACACCAAGCTCACCGCACACTACAACAGAACCTCCGTGTTCTGCGGTATATTATCAGCTAAATGGTCATCTATGTAGGCAGTTCCACGGGATGGCAAAGAGTTGGGGAAAACATTATTGAACATCTGCTAGTATCTTATCTGGCACTAAAAGTCAGGCTTGTGTTCCTCCTGATTCAGGAAGAACATTAAATATTGGAGTTTAGAATATGAACTAGACTGATAAGGACATGTGTGCCAAAATTAATAAATAAAGTAAATAACCACATGAAAAAGTGGAGTGATTACAATTTGAAAAACTGCCGTGATGTATCAAAACATTTGAAATAAATAATAAGCTTTTTGACATGCAGTCCGAATAGTCTGAATGTGTCTTAAAGAGTTCATTTTTAAATAAAACTTAAATTGGCAAATTAAAAATATTAAATCTGAATAAAACACAGAAGTATCATTTAATGATATCAATTAGGGTTAAGTATTATCAAGCACCGGGATCTATTTATCAGGTTTATTTAATTTAGTTATAAACAAAATGATTGTTGGCATTTTGCTTTGAAATGAACAATAGTCTGATAGAGCTTTAAGAATTAGAATGTAAGACAAACCTCTACACTCTATAACAAAATGTTGCTGTTCCAATAGGAATATCTCGGATGTCTGTTTTATTTTAACCTTTTGACAAGAAGCCCTGGTCTTGGAAATATACCACCTATGTTGAAAATGAACAGTGCCGACATGCTAACTAAATAGATATAATCTAAGATATTTTAGAATATGACCCTAGGCGCTAACCCCCATGATTCTGACCAACTAAAGGGTCTTCACTTCATTGTCCAACTTCCTGCGGGTGCTATGGATCTTGTAATGGAGACTGCAAAAGATTCTCTAATCTTTACTCTGTAATGGTCCATATGACGGAGATCTAGCGCCTGGGTCCGAGGGTTAACCGGTCATAGGACATGATGTTCAAAATTCAACTCGGGTTTTCAAATGAGAGAGGACGAGTGCGGCGTGTGTTCTGTATTCACTATTCACAACGACCATAACCCCGAGACCTTAGGTTTTTATACCGAAGGACCTTTCACTGACCCGAATAAGAGACATCCATCAAAAGACTCTTGACAGTTTCCTGAACCAATCAGACCGGTGGGGCGGGGTCGCCAAAGAGTATAAAAACGTTTTCAACGGCGTGTTTTGAACGGTTAACAATCAGCATCTCTTCGCTATGTTCCTGATCAGCCACGACGGTCTACGGACCAGACGGCCTCCTACAACGGCCTGTTTTGACCTGAGGCTATCGTGCCCGACTCCGAGTACTCTGCGCCTAACAGCTAGCCTGCAGACCAGCCTTCTCGGCCGGACCATCTTATGCCTTCAACTGCCCAGATCTAGGGGCCTGAGCCTCAGGTATCTGCCCCTGGTGATCTATATTGGTCGGATAGTTTCCTGGAGAACCGCGCAGTACCTGACATTTTTGTACCTGCTCATGATGTTCCGGGGTTCCTAGCAGGGTCTGAGGAGATAGCCATTCAGGCCGTGCAACAAGAAGAGGCCGTGGACGACCCTACAGAGGCTCCGGCCGATTGGAACCTATCACCCAAGGATGGGATTATGCGGGCATGGCCCTTGAACAAACGGACGGACCCTGGGTGAAACATTTCGAAAGGCACTGAAGCTGGGCAAGTGTTGGATGGCGGCTCTGCCGGATAGAATAACGGATCGGTACCTAAAAAGTACCGGCAGGGATGTTGTACAGACCGACCCTGCCAGACACAGCCTACGGGTCTGTTTGAGACTGCTCGGCTCAGCAGCGACTGTCTGTTTTCCACAAACCTTGGCTCAGGAGCCCGGTCATCAAGACTCTGGGCGGTTTCCACATCTTTCTGCCATTTCACCAGCTTTTTACAAAATGCTGTTGACCAGAAAAATGAACATTCTATTCAGGAGTCGATTGTATAAGCCTTTTGTCACACGGACGCTGACTCTTACTCAAAAATACGTGAAATTGCCGAGGCATTCTCTAAATGCCATTTTCTGGACCTGATAGGTTTGATGGACCTTAGGGGTATACGAACTGGAAAATCAGATAAAGTGTCTGAACTGAATGTTTCGTGAGATCACATGTTTTTGTCGGCTTTTAATCACGCTGTTTAGTTGTAATGTTTTGAAGTGGTTGGTAAAACCTCTCTGAATTTTTAGATTGTTTTTGAAAATGACCAATAAAGGACCAGTTGATTTTAAACCCTAATTTCTTTCACCGTCGAGGATAGTGGGTCGTTGAAAACGTTTTTTATACTCTTTGAAAAGCGACTCCCGCCCCACCGGTCTGATTGGTTCAGGAAACTGTCAAGAGTCTTTTGATGGATGTCTCTTATTCGGGTCAGTGAAAGGTCCTTCGGTATAAAAAACCTAAGGTCTCGGGGTTATGGTCGTTGTGAATAGTGAATACAGAACACACGCCGCTCGTCCTATCTCATTTGAAAAACCCGAGTTGAATTTTGAACATCATGTCCTATGACCGGTTAACCCTGCGGACCCAGGCGCTAGATCTCCGTCATATGGACCATTACAGAGTAAAGATTAGAGAATCTTTTGCAGTCTCCATTAGAAGATCCATAGCACCAGGAAGTTGGACAATGAAGTGAAGACCCTTTAGTTGGTCAGAATCATGGGGGTTAGCGCCTAGGGTCATATTCTAAAATATCTTAGATTATATCTATTTAGTTAGCATGTCGGCGCTGTTCATTTTCAACATAGGTGGTATATTTCCAAGACCAGGGGCTTCTTGTCAAAAGGTTAAAATAAAACAGACATCCGAGATATTCCTATTGGAACAGCAACATTTTGTTATAGAGTGTAGAGGTTTGTCTTACATTCTAATTCTTAAAGCTCTATCAGACTATTGTTCATTTCAAAGCAAAATGCCAACAATCATTTTGTTTATAACTAAATTAAATAAACCTGATAAATAGATCCCGTGCTTGATAATACTTAACCCTAATTGATATCATTAAATGATACTTCTGTGTTTTATTCAGATTTAATATTTTTAATTTGCCTTTTAAGTTTTATTTAAAAATGAACTCTTTAAGACACATTCAGACTATTCGGACTGCATGTCAAAAAGCTTATTATTTATTTCAAATGTTTTGATACATCACGGCAGTTTTTCAAATTGTAATCACTCCACTTTTTCATGTGGTTATTTACTTTATTTAATTTTGGCACACATGTCCTTATCAGTCTAGTTCATATTCTAAACTCCAATATTTAATGTTCTTCCTGAATCAGGAGGAACACAAGCCTGACTTTTAGTGCCAGATAAGATTCTAACAATAGCATGTTAATCAGTTCAATAATGTTTTCCCCAACTCTTTGCCATCCCGTGGAACTGCCTACATAGATGACCATTTAGCTGATAATATACCGCAGAACACGAGGTTCTGTTGTAGTGTGCGTGAGCTTGGGTGATCCGGTCTTAAGATGTTTTTAATCTCCTCTGTCACTTAGTATTTGTACAGTTTAGTTTTTACTGTCTTATCTTTGTGATAGGGGCGAGTCAATGTTTCATTTTGGAATAATAATGTCTAGCGTAATTCTGCCCCTGACTATGCGCAAACCCAGGTCCTGTGACTCGTATTCAAGAAGATTGCAGACACTTGTTGACTCTTGGAATCCAGTTCAAACTTACGTCCCTTGACCCTGAATGCTACTAAAACCAAGGATGCTTTTTCACAAACAGAGGGAAAAGCAGTTTTCCATAACCCCGTCCTATGTCACCTGGACTACCTAAAAGAAAGAATAAATCCTCATAGTTTTAGTAAAATTTTAATCCTTGTGCTAACGCCTATAATAGATATAATGTAACTATTCACTAAAAACATTTTCCATCCTGATTGGCCTAACGTGTCCAAAGCCTAATCCTCAGCCCTGCAGTGTATAGGCCCCTATAACCTCCTATAACCGTTCTTATTTTCAGGGTCTCATAACTGCTGTAAAATGGAAGGCTATTACCAAGCATTCACAGAATTTCTAAAACGCTGTATTATACAAAGACCCCTGAGTACCAAAGTGTTTATAACCTGTTGATGAAAATGCTGATTTAAAGTAAAGCCTGAACAAGATAACTGTTTTCTAATCATCATATAAAATGCTTAGTAAATAAAGAGAGACTAAATACAATTTATAACGAAAATGGAACACCGATGGACGGCTGAATAAACAAGGGAATCTAACTTAGCTTGAAATGCCGCAGAGTGTTTTACCAATAAAACCCTACAACAGTGGTTCTCAAACTCTGGGCTGACCACGCTAGGGGGGCGCGAAGTAACAAAAAGGGGGCTCGAAGATGTGAAAAAAAGAAAACAAGTATCAAAATATGAAAAATACATCTATTGAACCCAAAACAAATTGACTTAAACTACCTTCTGATACAGAAAAATAAATATAGAGATAGATAAATGTCGATACAAGTAGGTATAATAAAATATGCAAATAAAGTGTCAGGAGAATAAAATATGATTTTTTCATGATTAGCAGGCCAAAGAACAGGCCATTTGAGAAAAATAATCGTACATTTGTGTTGTAAGCAGAATCTGAATGACTTGGGCGGCAAGAAAACATATAGGGTAAAAGATATCAGATGTCTCCGGTTCCTTTAGGGACTTTATACTGGCTATTCTCATTTAAAAGGAGTACAGAAATTAAGTTCTGTGCTATGTTTGGGGTGGATGTGATCAGAAAGGCACTGATGGTTCCAAAGAACTCTTTGGAAACAAGGCTTTTTCTTATAACGTTTTAAAATCGGACTTTATAAAGATGCTTTTAGATGCTTTATTTTCTAAAGATGCTTTATTTTCATGTTAAAGCAACCGGTCCTTTTACTTGGCTACTGAACATGTATTTTTGTTCACTAGCACTTTAGTGTTTCATTAAGAATTACCCGAATATCTGATCATTAGTTTAAGAAGAAAGAGTAATTAGCTCTGCTATTTTGTGAGCTATACAAGCGTGCTGAGCGGTTGGCTCCCATTTACGAGGTCACTAGCATGAGCTAAAGCTGCTGATTTTAAAAACATGATTTTAGTTCGATGAACTTCGAGGGGCAAAAAAGGGCTACTTACATCCCCTGCCTCTAGTTAAACCAGCACCCCTCACTACGGCCTCCTGTGCATTCTTATAAATCTCCGTTTAAACTCACAAGTGTATTTACAGAGTCTTCCTTTGTCCAAAGGCTCCTAGGTGATAGAAATGAGCTCAGCAAAACACTAAAATCACTGATCGCAGCAAATCCTAAAACACACGTGGAATCTGTCTCTCTTGTGCGGTGTGGGGTTACTTTTAAAAATATCTTCATTATATTATATATACAAAATGAATACCCAAACATGTTATATAGTGTAAGGGACGGCAGGCATGGGCCGGCATCTCGACATGTACAGGACCTTGTTCATTAGCCTGGGTGCAAGCCCCTATTAAACCCGAGGCCACAGAAGGAATAGAGAGCTTTACAGGCAGAAGTGTTAAAAGAGACACAAGGCGTTTGTAGCACGAGACTGCTCCATGTCTTTAAAGGTGATAAATCAAAGTTTAGGTTTGTACATGACATAATCCTAACAAATTCCTGAGACTAGCAGCCGGTGATCTCTCCGAGGGTCACCCAGTGGGGGTGGGTGCTCGAAACGGGCGGGCTCAGTTGTTTGCATGCGAACTCACAGAGTCCTTCCCCCGATTGGGGTGCTTGCAGAGCCTGACTTTACTTTCTGTGTGTAGAGAGAGAGCAGGGGGGTCGGCTAAAAGCTGACAGGGTCTGCCGCTTGGTCTTTCTCTCTGGGAAATCAGCTTCATTGCTAAAACTGTTTTTTACTGCAGAGTCTGTCACTGAGAAACCTGATTTAGCGGAAGTGTGAAACGGCCCCTGCTGGAACCATCAGCCCCTCCCTGAGCCATGCGGGCCGCTTGCTTCCACAAGATGTTTCCTTAGGGTCAGCTGAAGATACCTGTATTTAAAATGTGGGGTGAGTTTGAAGAGAAAAAGGGTTTGTTTTAGATCGATTGTTATACAAATTATATTAAGTATTATAATTACAAATTATACAGCCCAGGCTAGATTTTTTAGACGTCTCAAAAGTGATCTAAAAGGGAACTACGGTATATTATTTAACTAGGTGTGATTTTTAAAGGGCTGAACTAGTAGTTATCTCAAGCTTTACAAGCTAATCTTTAAAAATCCCTTAACTTTAAAAAATCCATCCGTCATGGGCAGAGGGTCTGCGGTGTTCACACTTTATTTTATTTTATGACACTGTGTATTTGACCTATAATCTTCTCTTGCCTGTCATGGAGCTCTGTCTAATTACCTGAAGTTACAGGAATTGGGAAGTGATGAACTATTTTGGTAAGAATATGTTTTAAGGTCTACATAAGTAAGAGTATAAAGGGGAAAAGTGTCACCCTAGGGCCCTCCCATGACAAAACAAAAATCATAATTGGGCTTTTCTGTTTTAACTTTTAATTAAAAATAGTAAAATGATTTCTAATTATCATCTGTGTTAATAGAAATAATTTCAGTTTTTGAGTAGACAGAAAATATCAAAATTTTGTGCTAGTGTAACAGTAAGTGCTTTTACATGCATGTACAAAACTGGGATAAGGTAGAAAACCTGCTTCCTTATAAACCTCCGTTTAAATGCACAAGTGTATTTAGAGAGGTTTCTTTTGTCAAAAGGCTCCTAGGTGATAGAAATGAGCTGAGCAAAAAAAAAAATAAAATTCATCACTGACCGCAGCAAATCCTAAAACACACGTGGAATCTGTCTCTCTTGTGCGGTGTGGGGTTACTTTTAAAAATAACTTCATTATATTACTCACACGTCTAAAATCACCCGGATTTTGGGTTACTATCCTGTATTAAAATAATTACATTTAGCGAAATGAATGAATGAAAACACCGTTACAGTAATTTCCTGGAGTCTGTCTCTAACCGGCTGTCCAAATGAGAGTTTATAAAGCAAAAATGTTTTGTTATCTCAACCTTTTAAAAACAGGCGGCTCCGTACAGAGAGAGGCCGTTTCGAAAGAGTAGGCATTTCACAAGCGGGTCCCTTCTGCAAGTAGTTCAGAATACTTTTATTAGGTCAGAGTTACTGCACCACCGGCCTGCGCTTTAAAGCCACTCCTGAATATTCTCAATGGAGAGGGTCCCTAAGGTTAAGCTCTGTATATAAGAGAACATTTTTGATATCAGCCACCAATCAGCCCAGGCTAGATTTTTTAGACGTCTCAAACGTGATTAAAAAGGGAACTGCGGCATATTATTTAACTAGGTGTGATTTTTAAAGGGCTGAACTAGCAGTTATCTCAAGCTTTACAAGCTAATCTTTAAAAATCCCTTAACTTTAAAAGATCCATCCGTCATGGGCAGAGGGTCTGCGCGGTCTCGAGCCCGTGTCTGCGCTCAGAGAGAGAGAGAGAGAGAGAGACAGAGCACACAGGCCTGATTGCAAGGGGGGTCTGCTAAAAGCGGGGCTGCTTGATTTCTTTTGAGAAACCGGCTCCATTGCTGGGAGTCTGTCACTGGGAACCTGACTCAATGTTGGTTGAGGAATTTCTGTGAGATGGAAAAGGATGGACCTGTAAGTGATAAAGCAAAGATGAGATAGATATTTTAATGGCGTGTTCATATTAAAATCATAGATAGAACCGAAGAAAATGCTTTGCTTTTTTATACAGCACTTTCAGAAGTGGCTGGGAAGTGGTGGGGAGCCCCGGGGGGCCCAGAAACAGGGTGCGATCACGCTGACTGACTCAGACCGTGTCTTTGATCTCACAATTTATCTGTGTGCGAGATGGAAAAAAAAAAGCAGCTTGACTTAGTTTGAAGCAAAGATGAGATGTTTTAATGGTGTGCTCATCTTAAAATCGTAGATAGAACAAAATGCTTAGCTTTTAGGCTTTCAGCAGGGAAATGTGGGGGACTGGGAGGTGTGGGGGACCGGGAAGTGTGGGGCGCCTATGGTTAAATGCGGCCTGACTCAGACCGTGTCTTTGATCTGACAGTTTGTTATCTGTGTGTGTGAGCTGGAAAATGCAGGTTTTTGAAGCCAAGATGAGATATTTTCATGTCTTAAAATCGTAGATAGAACAAAATGCTTAGCTTTTTATATGGCCTTTCAGAACTGGCG
Organism: Polypterus senegalus; assembly: GCF_016835505.1. Classification (NCBI taxonomy): domain Eukaryota; kingdom Metazoa; phylum Chordata; class Cladistia; order Polypteriformes; family Polypteridae; genus Polypterus; species Polypterus senegalus. Next base: position 44,838,967 of record NC_053162.1, read on the forward strand.
GTAAGTATGGGGGACTGGGAATTCTGGGGGACCGGCAGTGTGGGGAGGCCGTCCATCATCCTCGGTCGGTGCTGGGGCGACTTTAGGCTGGTCTGAGCCGGTCAGGACAGACCCAGGGCCTGTCTGGGCTTGTGCCGGAGAAAGGGCGGGGGCCGAGGCATCCCCCGGGCATGTCTGAGCTGGTCAGGACAGGCCTCGGGCATGCCCGAGCTTGTCGAGGTAAAGGCTGTAACACGCCCGGGCTTGTCTTTCGGGAGAGGGGGGCTGAGCGGGTTCAAACAGGGGACATCCATTGACAGTTTAGCCCGGCAGGTGCAATCCGGTTCAACCAGAGACATCCATCAAACTGCCCTTGACAGTTTCCTGGGCAGGCAGGTGGGTGTGGGGTGGGAGCGGGTTCAAACAGGGGGCAGACATCCATCACACGGTCCGTTGACAGTTTATTTCGCCCGGCAGGTGCAATCCGGGTTCAAACAGCGGTCAGGCCTCCGTCAAACGGACCCTTGACAGTTTATGGAACCAATCAGGGGCCAGGGGAGGGTTCGAGGAGGAGTCGGGGAGGGGACGGGAGGCCCTTACACCAATCCGACGCCAGGGGGCGGTGCCAACGGGGCGGAGAGAGGTCACGTGGAGGGGCGGGGGAATTCCGACGTGACGTCATCAGGAGGCGACGGGGCGGGACTTCCGGTCTTGCGTCAGCGGGGCGGCACTTCCGGTGTGACGTCAGAGGGCGGGGCTTAAAAGTCATTAATCATTATGATTGACAGCTCTAATTGCGATTTTGACACATACCCCCCGCCTATAACTACTTATGAAGGTTGAAGATGTATTATTTTAGTAATTCTTTTTAGAGTTGGTGATATGGCTGTCCACTTTGTTCTTTAGGTGCATTTGCATATAGTGCAAGACGCACCTCTTTCCACAGCCATGTTTGTCTTTTTGTCTGTCTTTCTGTCTGTCAGTTTATCTGTCCACATGAAACAATTCAACCTCCAGGGGACAAATGTTGTTAAAATATGGCACGCTTATTTTGTTTCACAGTTCAGTAACACAGTTTTATCCATCCATTGTGGAATATGGCTGGCAACTTATCCCAGCCAATACCCCCAATCTGCCAGATGGAGCCATCCCTGCAACATGGAGGGGCCCCGAATTCCAGAAGGGCAGCAAGGAACATGGAATCTTTTATCACATCCCTGCTGGATAACTTGGGGGACACCAGTGGATGCTGCAGGAAGGCCCAGGGACGTGTATTTTCCTTATAGCCCGGAAGTACTTCCCAGTCGAGGGGAGGTAAGGAACGACGTACTTCTGGGCTGAAGAAAAGGAGTTTTCACCCGACCTGGAATTGTTATAAAGTCACATGGACTGAGGGACAGAAACACTTCTGGGTCAAGAACTTTAAAAGAACTGTTGGAGATCCCAGGAGTGGGTCGAGTTGGGAGGAAGGGTGACTGAGCTGCTGGGAGGTGTGGAGGATTATTGATTGTGATTATTGTTATTATTATTGTGTTTATTGAAAGTATAGTGGAAGTGGAGGTGCTTTGTGCACATTATTATAATAAATCCATTATTGGGACTTTTACCTGGTGTCTGATGCATTGTCTGAGGGTTCAAGGGGACAACAGCGCCCCCTATCTACCACACCATCCATCTACCCATCCTTCTACCCTTCCATCATCTAAACCTTTTTTGTCTGTTGCTGGGTTCACGAGGAACTCTTATCTGTCATAGCAGCATAGAGGATCCATCACATGACACATGGACATGGTGAGAAAATGTGACTTCACATAGTAATCAACTGGGCTAAAATTTTAACAAAGTTCCCCAAAGCTGTGGGGCAGCAGTTCTAAACAACACTACCTGAACAGTAAATCCTTCTACATTTTTACATCTTTTGTAATAAGCTAATTGTTCTAGATTATAAAAGATATAATGATCCATGAGAAAGTATTACCGTACATTCTTCGCTTCAAATTTACATCACCTCTCTAAATATTTTACAAAATATACTGTGCATTTATTGGGACCAGTTGCTGATGAAAACCTTAAGAGGGGTGTAGACTGGGGAGGACCCTTTTTTACTACAACAGAACACATATCTGGCACAGACCATAAAAAGTGTTCTTTTGAACTCTAAATTGTTCATTGATTTGTATTGGTTTTTATAATCAAATATGAACTAAATGAAATCTGTCTTTCTTCATGTCCTCAAAGCTTTTGTGATGAGTAAAAGAAATGCACTCTGTGAAAATGACAACACTTTGCATGTCATACATCGTTAGGCATTTACATCTATTGACCCCAACATCTGTGAATGATGTATGGTAGGTATATATCTCACTTGAGTGTGGGAATTGAAGATGAGAAACATTCAGGACAGTTTCCATTATACTACATTCAAATGTCAGTCTGTCAGCAAACAGTTTCAAGCTTCTCTCCCCAGTCATTGGCCCTCACAGATCTTCCTAACTGCTCTGCCCCGATGTAACTGTAGTTGAGTGTCCATTAAAGCTAGTAGTGCCAAGTAAAGTCTCATAAAACTGGCAGATGTGTCTTTTAGAGGATTGAAAATGGTGGTAACTTTTAAGTCTCATTACGGACAACAAACCCCAACAAAATCAGAATCAAGAAATAACTAAAGAAAACACAACATCAAGAAATTCTGCTTATGTAGAAAAGCGCCGACTGAAGTACTAAAGACTTTAAATTGGCCAAGTATGGTGGGAAGGCAGCGCTCAATATTGTAATAGCAATTTTGTTCAGCCAACAAGTTGCCAACAACAATATACTGTACGTATATTACCTCTGCATACAGAAAATATGTAATTTCTTCCTCATTACCTTTTATTACCCTCTTATCAAATTATTTATAACTATCACTGCCTAAGTGGTAACCTGCTGAGGCTAGTTTAGATTTTAATTTACAAGGCAAGTAAAGCAGGCAGTGGAGCTGAACTTAAGTGCAGTTTGGATCACTCACTAATAAGAATGCGGCATGCAGTTCCTGTTCACTATAAACACAATTGTTTTCTTTGTTTCCTATTTTAGGTCCAGCACAACGGCAAACCCACTTCTCGTTGTCTTGAGTGGCTAAACTGCTATTCAGTCTTGTTGTGTCAATCTGACTGAGAATATACTATGAACGAGTGATTAATATACTAAAATAAACATTAAAGAAACCAAATCTAAAAGCTGATCAAATAACAGAGCTCTTAAATTATACTCAAATAGCTCATTGTCTTCTCTCAAAACAAACTTTAATTCTGTTACACTCATATCACACAGCCATGAGTGTGAGTAACAATCTTCTTGCGATTCCATCATATTTCAAAGTGATTTCAAAGGTGAAAATTTTTCACCACCCTTTGTCATTTCATTCCCTGGGTCTGACATAGGGTGATTCAGAGTCAGTGGCAAATTCTTAAAGTACTTTGTTACATTTAGTCTTTCTGGTATCAGAATAATACAAGCATATCAAATGTGCTTAAAATGGGAAATTAATTCAGCCTCTTTTTTGAAAGAAAAACTGTGTTTATTATATTTCTTTAGACATGGATACTGGATGTGTTCATGCTATGTGTTGTGGACACGGCCCGGACACAGACAGGCAGACATGTTGTTAATCACCACCACACGTTTATTTTATAACTAATATTTACAAGTTTCCAGTGCACACAAACCCCAACACAGTCCTGGCCACACAATGCCTTCCTCTTCAGGCCGCCTCTACTCTCTCTCCTGCTTTGTCCTGCTTCCACCTGACTCCAGCCTCAACTGACCGGAGACGGCCCCTTTTATATTATCACGGTTGAGCTCCAGATGTGTCCTGGCATTCCTCCCTGGACACGCCCCCGTGTGGCGGAAATGCCGACTGTTCTCCCGGAAGCTCTCCGCGTGTCTCTTTTCTTCTTCCCCTCAGCACTTCCTGGTGTGGCGGAAGTGCTGAGGTCCAGGGTCCCCAAGGCATTGGGGCGCTCCCTGGTGGTGACCACGGGTCCCTACAGGGTTGGGCTTCCAAGACCCTACCCGTGGTCCCCAAAGCAACCAGTTAGGCAGCCCCCACGTGATCCAGGGTAGGCATTGACCCTCTTCCGGTCCCTCAAGGCGTCCCGGCCGGGTCGTTGCCCCTGGCATCCCTGACAGTGCCCCACAGCCAGTGAAGACCACTCGGGAGGAGCGACACGTCCCGCGAGGGCAGCTTACCCCCGAAGCGGGTCCTACTCCTGGGCCATTGAGGTCCGGCCCTGTTCTTCAAACAAGGATAGGGGCAGAGATGCCACCTGAACACCTCCAGTTGGTGCTCTCCTGTGCCTCACACAGGCTGCGCTCCCCCCTCTTACTGGCACCCCGGTGCCCACTCCTTCGGCACCCCCTCCAAGATTTTCACGCCCCTTTGGTTGGCGCCACTCGCTCGGTCACAGGCTCTGCCAGCCGTGGCGGCACCCCCTCGCCAGCGGAGAGTCCTTCCAGCAGACGGCCCGTCTCCTGAGGGCAGGTCCCCAACGAAGTGGGTCCTACTGCTTGTCCGGTGTCCGGCCCTGAAACAGATAGAGAGAAAGGGGCAGAACCGCTGCCTGGACACCCTTCCCCGGCGTCCCTCTGTGCCACGCACTGGCAGCGTTCTCCCCTCCATCTGGCACCCCGGCACTTGCCTGTTCGGCACCCCCTCTGCGGGTTCCGTGTCCTTCCTGTTGTTGGAATTGACGGAACTGCCTGCACTCCTTTCCTCTCCGCTGACCTCAAGAATTCCCTCTGCCCCCGCAGAGGGTGGCCAGCACCCGGACGTGTGCACCCAGCACCACGTCCCATCCTATTGGAGGAACCGGCACTCAGCCTCCAATGCCTCCTGTCGCTCTGGGACGCCCTGACGGTCTGAGTCTCCTTATGGAAAAGAGACTCCTTCCCGTCTGCGTCCCTGTAGAGCGGCGTGAGACTGCCGCCGACTTGGGGTGGAGGGCACTAGGACCTGGGGCACTCAACAGCCTGTGTCCTGCAAGCCCCCTCGCTGTCTCTCCCCTCACCGCGCACACAGTCCCCTGCGCCGCATCAAGGGTCGAAGGACTGCTTACTTGAAACTGATCGTTAGCTTCACAGCCGTTTTCAGCAGACCCTCCTTCATGCTGTACGGGGAAGGCGGAACTCACCTTCCCCACCATACGCCTCCGGCTGAAGAATCCAGCGTCACGCCGCCTGATCGTTTTCAGCAACTCTTCCATAGACGCGACCGCCTTCATCTCCAGTACCCGCAACTCTGCCCGGAGGGCACGTAGCACTTGCGACACATGCCTCCAGCGCCGACAGAGCAGCCGGCAAAGACAGGAAGTTAACCGACGCGGAGCTTACCTGTTCGACAGCCCTGGACGCCGGCAACTTCCTGTGGGCCTCTTCCTCTGGCCCAATTGGGTCTCCCCCCTGCACGTGATGGACATTCCTTGGTCCCGCCTCGATACAGTCATTGGTGGGCACGCAAGACACACCATCCAATTGCATGCCTGTCAGTGGGAGGGACTTCTGGCCCACGGTCATTTTGGCTCCCCTCCTGCGGTGGCGACGTGCTTGCCGGCAGCCTTGCTGTTGCCAGCGCCTCTCGAGCTGCAGCGTCTCCTGCTCCGCAGCTCCCACAGCTGCCACCGTGCTCTAGAAGCCCCGCAGACCGGCATGCACCCGCCACTGACACGGATCCGGGAAGTCCCTGCCTGGAAAACAGAAAACACGTCGGGGCCGGCTGCCGATAGGCAGGGAACTCACCTCCCAGGTCCCGTCTAACCGAGGAAATGTCCTCGGGGTGGCCTCTCTGGACGCAATGTCGTCCCGGGCGCCTCCAGCAACAGCGCGCTCCTTAGAGACCGCTGAACTCATGCCATGCACACCGCCAGCCCGAGACAGGGGAAAACGGCTCTCCTGCGGACCCCTGGCGGTCCGTGGGGTACTTTTAACCCATGGGGCTGTGTGCACGCCGCTCCCGTGGCACGTGGGTGGGGTCCCCTGCTGCGCCAGGCCGTCCACGAGATTTATACTTTCAGGTCCCCGTCTTGCACCAGACAGAGCATCCTGCCTACTACGCCAGATGTGGACGCGGCCCGGACACAGACAGGCAGACATGTTGTTAACACTAGAATTACCAGAGCCTACGAAAAAACTCGTAAATCCGTCCCACCTTAAATCTCTTCTTAAATCCTTTCACACCTCTCCGCCAGCGTCCTTTCTCTTCTAAATGTGCTGATAAAGAGAAGCTAGAAGCAGCCGGCTATTCCATCCCCCCACCAATTTAGAACGTGCACAAACTTCTCCAAGCCCATGACTTGATTGAGTATCTGGGAGTGAAGTGGAGTTTTAGAATGGAAATAATAGATCGTTATTTGGAACACACGCATTTCATGTCTGTTCCGTTTCTACAGTAATCTGTGTAAACACATTGTTAAAACAGAAACGTTTTTTATATTCTAGTAGTAGATGACAAAATGTAGGCATAAACTATATAATGTATGAAGCCTGAAGTCCAAATATCAAAGAAATATTTTCACAAAAGATACAAATATAAGACAACAATTGCGTTTTTATTCAAAAATATAGCTGCAGAAAAAAAGCGCCTTAACATGTGACATTGACACCCATTAATTATGGCTGCCTCTGTGGCGCAATACATTCAGCTACTGACTGGGAATCAAAAGGTTGTGAGTTTGATTCTGCAGTATTCTGTTTTGAGAAGTAAACTGCTCTTAGTCTTACTATTTTAGAATAAAAGCATACATTTCATTTCAGTCTGTAACAGCCGGTGTAATTTATGATCCTTATAAAATTTAGCTTTGTTTTTTTTTTTTTTTAATTCACTTTTCATTCTCTCAGTCGCGTTCAGAATCAATCCATACAACCCAATCTGACACGGCTGTTTTCACATAAAGATGCGCTATAGCTCTGCAGTGTACCACGATGCATACTAACGCACCCCAAAGGGTTCTGACACACAAACACTGGCGAAGCTGCCTTCTTCGTATCTCACTGTCACTTGATTTTCTTTTTATTCAGTTTTATTGAGTGTTCCTGCCAGTCCCCGCATGTTGCTGTATGCTGTTTCTTTTGTACTCCAGGACATGCAGAGGAGAGAATGGTAAAGAGCAGTAACTTCGGCGCTATATGCAATCATCAGACACTCCCCATCTGCCCGTGTCGCTCAAACACAGGAACATATGTTGGTGAAAAAGTATAACAAAAGTGCACTTTTATTCAAGTGCACTTTTTTCATTGCCTTTTCCTGTAAGAAGCAATGTACACACTTCTCTCTAAGCTGTGGTTTCTATTACACCTGAAAGAAAGAGACAATATATGTAAAAACATCATCGCACTAATGCAATATTATTTGAAAACGAACAGCATCACATCTGAGAATTCCCTGTAATTTGCAGCTCTATTCATTATCTCAAAACATCACGCACATTCACAGTAATTCCCAGTTATGTCCACCACTCACACCCACGCCCACAACCATACAGAACTGATCCCACATCAGAGAATTTCCAGTTCCTGCATAAATTCACACCCGATCTGACGCTGTTCGTTTTCAAAGTACAGAAACTCTAGGGAGAGTTGGAGTTTTTCCAGACTTCTTTTATTTAAGAATTATCAAAGCAATTGTGCTTTTGGGAACCTTCAATGCTGCAGGAAATGTCCATAGCTTCATTTAGATCTGTGCCTAGTCCAAATCCGGTCTCTAAGCATTACACACAATTAATATGATGTCATGGCTTGGCTTTTGCTCTGATACACAAGAACAGCTGTGGGACCTTCAGCAGACAGCTGTATGCCTTTACTAACCACATCCAATAAATTGAACTGACCACAGGTGCTCCCCAAACAAGATGTAGAAACATCTCAATGATGATCAAATGAATGGACTCCACCTAGACCAGATTTCATGTAATAGCAAAGGGTCTGAACATCCATCCATTATCCAACCCGCTATATCCTAACTACAAGGTCACGGGGTCTGCTGGAGCCAATCCCAGCCAACACAGGAAACAACCCTGGGAAGGGCGCCAGCCCACCACAGGGGTCTGAACATGTATATCAAAATTATATTTATGTTTTTCAATTCTTATATATTTGCTAATTTTTTTCCCCGTTTTTGCTTTGCCATTTCAGGGTATTGAATGTTATTTGATATGGAGAAAAAAATATTTTAAATGGTTTTAACATAAGACTCCAACATAACAGAATGTAAAAAAGTGAAGGGGTGGGAATACTTTTTGAAGGCACTATACTGTAAGTCATAAAATGGAACATTGAAGACAGAACAGCAGAAGAGGAGAAACAATTACCAATATAAAGTATAAAATTAAATAATTTTATATTTAAAACAAGTTCATTGGCAAAGTATGATTTTAATTTAATTAGTAATTTAGCTTCACAATCATCAAAATTAGTGGTTTCCTAAGAATAAAAGCCAAAATTGTAAATGAGCTCTGGTTGAATGCTGCATAGCAGATCTTCACAATAAGACCAGCATCAGAAGATTTCTATTAATGGAGTGTAATGGTGTCTGTTGGGGTATAATATGCTCATCTGAAGGTATCTATGAAAGGAAACTAAAGTTAATTACCAGAAAAGTTATATTTTCGAAAATGAGATTAAAACAAAAATCTGTGATATACTAATTCATGTGAACCTTTACTTAACTGACAAATGTCCAAAGAAAAGATTTTCAATAGTTTTGCAGACCAATTTAATCATATTTTGTTTAACCCAACCCTCTGAAAGAGGATATCCAAAATAAGCATTGGTAAAGACGAGCCCTAGCAGGTTTATGAACAGAAACAACTTGACAGCTCAGGCAGGCTCTACAAAACTGCTCCACATCTCAGCCCATATTCAGCCAAAAAAGTGTTTTGAAATGCAATCCCTTGTCTTCTCTGTGCCAACATGGCCCTAAGACATGGGAGTGAGCAATTTTTAAATCCGTCTCTCTATGCCTTCTTAGGACCACCAATTGCTCAATCCAACCTTCCCCTATTCAATTAGAAATCACCTGATATAAGAAGCCATCCTTAATCAAAAAGTGTGGTGTTTTGAAGTTGAGGCCCTCGCACGCCATATAGTAAGCATTGTTTGTGATATATGCTTGTTTAAATGAAAAGTCTGATGTTGATCCATTGCAGGCATGCAAACTCTGTCAGAATGTCAGTCCTCACTTCCCCAGGGCCCAAAGCAGCACCCTGCTGTTTTCCCACCATTGTTTCTTCAGAGTCCACAGCTGCTGGATAAGGAAGGACTGGGAGAGGGGTAATATCTCCCCTGGGAAGTAAGAGGGCAGCCCCCATGGATGGCATTGGGGCCACGATTTGGAGCTCGGAAGCTCAACCCTAGATGATCCTGGAGTCCTGGACTGCAGCACTTCCGCCACACCAGGAAGTGCTGCTGGAAAATCATCAAGGTGCACCTGGCGCACATCTGGGTGCAACATAAAAGGGGCCGCCTCACTCCATTCAAGGAGCTGGAGTCGGGTGGCAGAGGACAGAGCTTGAAAGAGAGGAGTGGAGGTGGCAAAAGAAATAAAAGAGAAAGGAAAGTAAAGGACTGAGTAATTGTGGCTGATTGATGCATTGTGCTGTGTTGTATAAAGGCAGAAGAAGAAAATAAAAGCGTGTGTTTTTGGAACGTGTGTCTCGTGTCTGTTTGTGTCCGGGCTGAATCTTTACAATGTATATACTATACGTATATTTGTACAATGGGAACACACAAGGTCTATCTATCTATCTATCTATCTATCTATCTATCTATCTATCTATCTATCTATCTATCTATCTATCTATCTATCTATCTATCTATCTGGTTTCCTTCTTAATAAAAAGAAAAACTTCATAGTGCAGTATTTTTGTTCTGACTGTGACTGGTTAATAAGTGAATGCATCATATTTACATTTTCCCTTTACAGTATCTTGTAATCAGGAGCCCAAACCAACTCTGTGGGCATGTGGTAAGGAAACACTCTTATGCTGCAGCAAAACACTCAAACAAAATTCAAAAAATAAATACATGCATTTAGATGTCTATCTTAGTGCCGCACTGCCTTCTCTTATTAAGCTAGATCAGCTCTAAAAATAAACATAAATCTTAACAATGTCCTGGATTGACACCAGGCTCTTCTTAAAATGGACATTTTCTAGTGTTTCTTATCTTTTTCACTTTCACTAGGTATCACTGTATCCGTGACAGTACCTTTCTACCACATCTTTCAAATTTCTTTACATCCGTGAACACATCATACTGATGTTACTTTATCCTGATTACTAAGGCCATCTTGGCATTCAGTTTTCAATGACAATATAACAGCTTTATGAAAACAAAGAAGTCAAACACCAGCATCCACTGCCTCTTGGAATAATCAAATCAGACTATAAAGAGGGGAAAACGTATTACCTACCTCTTCTTAGGCCAATGGCATACTGCACAATTTTCCCCACAACATTTCAGTCATAGCCTCATTTACATAATCTTAAGAAAGTCACAGCAAGATGAAAATAGTTGCCGTGTGAACCCATTACCCCCAGTTGTGTAGTGTGACGCCCCAGTGACTCATAGTGCACTACAACTGTCTGCAACTTGGTGCCAGAACACAAAAATGGTTTTCATGCTTAAAATACTCACAACCAGTCAAGAACTTTTGCAAGGTGCAGCTGCAAGAAAAATCTCTTAAGTATTTTTGACTATACAAATGGAGGAGAGTGTCAGCAAACTTTGGAGGGAGCACAAATGTCGTTAGATGTTTCATGTTTGTTGTAGCAAAAGAGAACAGAGCCTTCAGCAAGGCAGGTACTACCAGCTTCTTGCCCATGTTATTTGTTTACTTTCATGCAGTGCTCCTCTTCTTATTACAGTGTTTTCTACATTTTTTGGCAGCCACTCTGATGAGACTTCAAGGTACATTCACAATGCATACAAAATGTAACTGGAACTGTGATGAAAGGACATGATTGAACTATGCATAATGGGACATGCCTTCATAATTCACATGGCAACAATGACTTATATTTATTAGATAATAGCTGTACCCGTCAGCTCCGCCTGCGTACCAGTGAAACAAGACAAACTTTAAAAATCAATTAAAAAATAAAAAATTTAATTTGTATTGAGAAAAATTTATATTGATAGTTTTCATATCTGAGGGCCTCTTCATATACAATATTTTTGGTTTTGCTATTAGGGGCGAGAATATAGCTGTGATCTCTTTGTCAAAAATATAAAAACCTGGCAAGGTGTCTCTGGCCAACCAGAAGGTAAACGCTGGCACTGTATCTGATCAGCTCTGATGGTAGAGTGTCCCCCCGGAGGGGAGAAAAGCACGTGGCTGTGACATCTCTGCCAATGAGCAGCTACAATCTAAAACAGACGTAGCTGTGATCTCTGTCTCAAAAAAGTCAAACATTACTACTCTCTAGATGATAATGTCAAACAAACGTACAAATGTACAAATGTACAAACAGCTATTGCTAGCTAAGTGGACGAATGTACACTCTAACACATTGGGAGAGGTAAAATGACTCAGGCAGAGGCTGGTGCATGAATATGGATGGCTCCCTACTCTTGACGTCACTCTTCACCCTCAACCCCCACCCCGCAGCCTCTGTCTTGGATTTATGCGAATTAATCACGGCCACAAGCGAACTATAATAGTTTTGCTAGAAGTCGCAAAATCAACCTAAATTTTCTAGCAAATTATAGAAAAAAAATGGATCTAAATCTGTTAAGTAGTTTGCCCGTGAAAAGTGGACAGACATACAGACAGACATTGGATTTTATATATATAGAGATTACTATAGTATGACCTCCCCTTTCACCTAATGACTCACACCTCCTATTCTTTAATTATTGGCAAGCCATTTTGCAAGTCTGCAATACCTCTACTATTAAAACAGGTGATCTGCATGTCATCAGTAATGCAGTCCAATCAGTGAGTTGCCTTCCACCGTACTTCATTACTGTCTTCACCATAAATCCTAAATATTTCCTGTACATCACACGATCCAATCTTGTGATGCAAAGTTACAGCATCAGTATCTCTGTCAAGTCTGCTTTGATTTTTTATAGCAGGCCAACACAGCTCAATTGCAATTTCAACTTTAGGCAGTGTGACTTCATGCTGCTTTATTGGTCCTTGCTTGCACATCAACCAGCAATTTCATTTTGGAAATGATGCCTGATCTGATTTAGTGAAAGATATGCATCTGGTATATACAGTTAATTATAATGGTGCTATCTGGATATTCTCTACACTTTTGCTCTTTCATTTTCTTGAGGTTCAGTCACATTTTATGCTTATTGAGATGAGTCTTCCGCTTCTGCATCAGGTTTTGAAGTTTTTCTTAAATCTTAGCAGCAAACATGACACCATGTCTATATTGACAGTATTCATGTAGAAGATGAGCACTAACTAGGATGGGACTGATTCATGGAGTGGCACACAAGTGGGGCTGGTACCCAGCCCGGGACACCCAGGATGACCACAGGAGGGCTTGCGCCTCCTCCAGACCATGAAGGGGCGACCACCTTGGTTGCGCTGGAGACCACGGGTGCAGAGCTTGGAAGTTAAACCCTTTAGGGGCCTGTGGTCACTGCCAGGAGGCGCACCGTTGCCGGGAGAGCCCTGGACCTCAGTACTTCCGCCACACAAGGAAGTGCTGGGGGGAAGAAGACTGGGGACACCTGGAGGGCTTCCAGGTACACAGCCAGTACTTCCGCCACAGAGGGGAGTGTCGGGAAGAAACTGGACCTCATCTGGGCTTGTATAAAAGGGGCTGCCTCCCCTCATTTGATGACTGGAGACGGGTGGAAGTGAACGGGAGTCTTGCTAAAGAGGAGTGAAGGCGGCTTGAAGAAGGCAGGCACTGGAGAGAGAGGCCTGGACTTTGGGGAATTGGTGCTGGAAGAACTGGGTTGTGCACCAAAATTGTAACTATTGTAAACTACCAAAATACCAGCGCTTCGCAGCGGTGAAATAATGCCTTCAAATTTTTATTAAGAAAAAAGTAAACATTTTTAAACTGAGGGAAAATATACAAAAAATTATTTGTTAAGGATCTCTTTGTATACCACGTTGTCAGTTCGGCCCTCCAGTTGTAATATGACCAAGCTGTACGCTGAGCTTACTCTTGAGTATGCAATATACAGTTGGCCATGTGAAAAGTAATTCTTTCTCAAATCAATGCCAAACTTTTGTAGGGTTTGTCCCTGAGACTTATTAATTGTCATTGTGAAGCAGAGCCTTACTGGAAATTGAAGGCATTTGAATTGAAATGGGAGATTAGATGGTAGGACGGCGCAGTGGTAGCGCTGCTGCCTCGCAGTTAGGAGACCCGGGTTTGCTTCATGGGTCCTCCCTGTGTGGAGTTTGCATGTTCTCCCCATGTCTGCGTGGGTTTCCTCCCACAGTCCAAAGACATGCAGGTTAGGTGGATTGGCGATTCTAAATTGTTCCTAGTGTGTGGTATGGATGTGTGTGTCCTGTGGTGGGTTGGCGCCCTGCCTGGGATTGATTCCTGCCTTGTGCCCTGTGTTGGCTGGGATTGGCTCCAGCAGACCCCCGTGACCCTGTGTTCGGATTCAACGGGTTGGAAAATGGATGGATTAGATGGTATAACTGGGATGCGAGGAATAAAAACTCTCTCACCTGAGACACTCCCAGTTAAAATATTTGCCTCAATTAGGTTGTTTTGTAGAGACGTGACCTGAAGTCTCGTGCCATTACAAAGTTTCGGTGGCTGTAAGTTTCTCAGTAACATTATTGGTGCCCCAACCTTCAAAATAAGATTATGCTCAGGAATGCCTGGAGGATTTAAAGTGTTGAGAAACTCTACCGGATAATGTACCGCGTCTTCTACTTCTACAACTGAATCAACACACTGATATGTTTTTGGTTGTGAAGGTAGTTCTTGAAGTAAAATGTGGTTTATAGTCGTAGTCATGTCATTTTTTGGTGTCAAGATAGTTCTCTCTCTCAACCATGACACGTCATTTTGGTGGAGATTTCGTAGATCGAGGTAAACATTTTGAAGAAGGCTTTGTAAGGTATTCACGATGAGACAGAGATTTGTAGGAATATTTATTTTAAGATTTTCTTGTATGAAGGTGCCATCACCTATACTCATCAGAAGAGCAGACAACTCCCCGGCTTTTTTGTCGCCTTTCAAATAAACTCTCATGTTTACTTTTAAAGTAACAACATTGATTTGTGGCCATAGGTATGAAGATTTCAGAGATGCTTTAACTTCATCAGCGCATGTTCCTCTGGGCACGACTGGTAGGGTTTGGCAGAAGTCTCCAGCCAGCAACACTGTCAAGCCTCCCATAAGTTTGTTGGTGTTTCGGATGTCTTGGAGGGTCCTGGCTAAAGCCTCAATACCTCCTCTGTGTGCCATAGTGCATTCATCCCAGACAATAAGCTGACAATGTCGCAGCACTTCAGCCATGTTGCTCTCCTTTGATATGTTATACATGGGGGATTCAGTATGGTTGAGGTTCAAAGGCAGCTTGAAAGCTGAATGAGCAGTTCTGCCACCCTCAAGAAGAGTTGCAGCAATGCCAAAAGAAGCCACAGCTATGGCAATGTTACGTTTTGCTTGGATTTTTGCAAGGAGAAGGTTTATTAGGAATGTCTTACCAGTTCCTACTGGAGCATCAAGGAAAAACACCGTGCCAGTGGCGGAGACAACGCTGCTCATGACTTGCTCATAAACTGACTTTTGGTCACTATTTAGCAACAGCTCATTATTTGTGACCATATTGGCCAATTGCGAGGTGTTGTAAGATGTCTCTTTCAAGTACTCGGGATTTGATGTAAGTTGTGCCAGTTCTCTAAAAGGTGAAGGCAAACCAAAATGATGAAGAGATTGACCTCCAATAGCAATTACGTAGTTTTCAAGCAAGTGTAGACACTTGTTATAGATCAAATTTAACCACTGGTGGACTTCTGTTCGTATATATTCCTTCAGTCTGTCTCCTACCATCTTCTGCTATGCTGTATTTATGTTTTTCCCGTAGGTTTAAGAGGTTTTCCATTTTGCAGAACACCAGCATGACAGCAAACAGTTCACGGATCTTTTCAGGTAAGCGAGACAGAGCAGCTTCCTGTAGAGTCTCGTCCCAGTTGATATCATCATGTAAAAAACCGAGTGCCCTGCAGGCTGACTTATAGGCCGGATGTAGGACACCATCAACTGCTCTGAGAGATTTGAAAGACGTGGGACCTGTGGTTTTGTTGAGCAGCAGTCGAAGATGGTAGCATTCAGAGTTATTCGGGTGTACAGTGTAGACCCATCCCAGCACATTATTCTTTTTCACTCCCGAATGTCCTGGTACAGGGTTGCCCTGTTTCCTCCGACGCAACATGTTGTTTGCCCACACATAATTTGATGGAATTTCACTATAATGAAGTTGTTTTGCAAAATCATCATGTTTGCAAAGGTCAAAGAACGCTAAAAGGGCGTCTGTGGTGGATTGTGTACTTTATCGGCAACATTGCCTTCTGTGAAATAAATTCTTTGTCTGTTCTCAAGATGCACAGCAAGATGAACAACGGCTGCTTCAGAGCTACTAATGTAATGACCAACTTCGTATCAAGATACTTCGTCATTTTGATTTTGTATTGTAAATACTGCGTGGTCACTTCCCTTGTTAACATACTTGCAGATGTATTTGATCGATTTTACTGAATTGCAAAATTCGACATTGATGTGACCATTGAAGAAGCGGGACAGCACAGGACTATAAGGGACCACCCATCTGTTGTCGATATCTACTCCTTTGATGTTATTTGTATGACCTCCATCAGCAGGTGTGCGCCGGCGGTACTGAGGGTAACCATCTTCTCCGGTCTGAGTTTCTGAGATGAATGGACGCAAGTACTTCTTACTGCATATTCTGTTGATCATGCAGGGTGAGTTGATATTATGAGGTCCACATGGGCCATGAATCATGGTGGATTTTACTATTTTGTGTAGGGCAAGGTCATTCTGTGGATCATGAATATCCGCACAGATGACTTTATCGATGACAGCTGGTTTAACCCTATCCTTTAGCCACAATAGAATGTGTGCATGGGGAATACCTTGCGTTTGCCACTCTATGGTGTACATGTAGCAATTTGTACAGCCGAAAATGTTACTCTTCATGAGCAAGTCTATCATTTTGTGAATCTTGAGATGAAATACATGACTGATAAGGTTGTGGCGATCGTGAGGTTTTTGACGTGGAAGGAGAACTTCAGTGATGTCAGTCCATTTAGGATTGCAAGTAAATGTGATGAATAAGTCAGGGTGGCCATAATGACGTACGTATGTCATTGCGTCTTGTGTACGCTCGTGCATATAGCTAGGTCCTCCAGTGAAGGATGATGATAATATCACAGCTTGACCAAGTTCTATTAAATTAGTGTCGTTTTTGTCAATAGCATCTTTTAAGTGAACATAATTTTCAGCTCGTAGTTTTTTCTGATTTAGTCTGATATAATTTAGTCTTTTGGATTCAATTGTTGCGTACATATCAACTAAAAACTGATTTAATAAAGTTCGGAAGAAAAGGATAGTATTATCATGATGTTGTCTGGTTCGTTCCACAGTGGCGTAGCTGGCAGGATGCTCTGCCTGGTTCAAGGCAGGGACCTGTATTCAAAAATCAGTCTGTGGATGGCTGCGGAACCCACACACATGCTGCGGGAGCGGCGTACGCACAATCCTGCGGGAGTGGTTCTCCCCATGGACTGCCACTGGTCCACAGAAAGGCCAGGGTGTGCAGGAACAACAATGGGAGTTGCTGGAGTGCAGCGGGCTCTGACAGATGCACTGTTGCAAAGGACGGCCAGGAATGAGAAAGACAACACCGAGGCAGGCGCCTCAGAGTGACAGAATCCGGGAGGTAAGTGCCCTGCCCAACGGCGCTTGGCCCTGCGGGATCGGACTCTCCTTTTGTGTTTCAGGCAGGAACTGCCTGGTTCCACGTCCGTGGCAGGGGCATGCTGGTCCACGCGCCAGTGGCAGCTGCAAGGTTGCCCGGAGGCATGCCACCGCACCTGGAAAGGGGGAGACAAGATGGCCGCGGACCGGAAGTCCCTACCTGTGACAGGCATGGGATTGGATGGTGTGTCTTGTGTGCCCGCCAATGACTATACAGAGGCGGGACCAAGAAATGTCCATCTCGTGCTGGGAAGAGACCCGATTGGGCCTGAGGAGAAGGCCCACAGGAAGCAGCCAGCGGGTGACGCTGATGGACAAGTAAGTGCACCTCCGGCTGGCTTTTTGTCCTTGTCTGTGTCCGGGGCTCGTTCCACAATGATTTATACTGATGTAGACTATAATTGCATTTGAGTATCAGGAAGCTAAGTGAATGTGGCTGACAGCAGTGTAGTGAAGCAGCTGTATTCATTGCATATACTGTACACTAAAGTAACACTAAGTAGAAGTTAGAGCCACATGAGGTCATGTTTTTAGAGGCTCCACAGTTTCATCAGGTAGTACTTGTTGTATTCTGAGTTTTTGGGGACAGATATTGTTGATCATGACATCCAGGTTGGAGGTGGTGTGCCCTTATCAATGAACATGGTGAATAACACTATCAGCTATACAGCTCTAAATGCACCATCAAGTTTACACATCTCAGTAGTGTAGAAAGGTGTTATATTGGTGCCCGACCCAGCACAGAGAGACACAGAGGCACATGTAAAAACAAACACAAATTTATTGTCTTCACCCATGGGGCACGTCTTCCCTGTGACTGATAGGCACAGCACAGTCCTAGATAGCACAAATCCAAACAAAAACACACTCTTCACCACAACTCCTCCCGGCAAGCGTTGTCCTACTCCTTCCAACTCCAGCTTCCAATGGTGACTGCTCGCCCCTTTTATAGCCCACCCGGAAGTGCTTCAGGTGATTGATGACCTAGATCTGGCTGCAATTCCAGGTGTGGCTACATCCCCACCCACACGGGCTTAGGAGCCCAATAGGGCTGAGCACCGGAGTCCCATATCTGTGGCCCCAATGCAATCCAGGAGGGCTGCCACCAAACATTCCAGGAGAAGTAGTATGCCGCCCACGGCTGTTCCCCCAGACCAAGTGTCGAAGGTGGTTACTGGCTGGACATGGAATCTGGCCGTCCGCCACAATGCCCCTCCCTCAGCTGAGCCCCGTGGGGCACTGCGGCACTTCCTGAGAGGGCTGGTCTTCTCCGGATGGGGAGATGGCATCATCTGATCCACGGCTCAGCACTGTAATGACATAACTAACAGGTCTGGAGGGGTTGCCCCGATGTCCACACACTCTGGACGTCCTCCACGGACAACACCTCCAGCCGTGACCACAGTGACCGCATTTGTAGCAATCCCGCTCCCCTACATTTGGATCCCTGCAGGATCAGAAGCAGGATGGATATTCCTATCCTGACATCCGGCCAGCTGAGGGCACCTGGTCTCTCTTCCCCTCCACAGCGCAGCCCTTGACTGCCTTTGAGCAGATGGGCTCATGTTGTGCACTGTTAGGAGTCCCCAGCTTCCTTTTCTGGGTCCTCCTCTTGCTCTGGGGCGTAACAACAGTCTTGGTACCCTTATGGGAAGAAGAGAGACGCCTTGCCATCTGCACCCCGGTAGATGCCTGTGAGACCAATGGCAGCAGTCGGCACAAGGTTGTTTGGCAGCCGATGTTTACCAGCCGCATCCTTGCACACAGTTTGGCCACGCAATCAGTCATCGCAGCTGCATCCCATGTAAGAGGTGTGGCTACTTGGCAAGCGGAACTGACATATACTGCTGCTGTTTTTCACGGCCCTTCTATTCCTTGTTTTACGGTACAGGTGTCACTTACCTGTACCACCACATCACACAAGTGGGGAATCCAGCGTCGTGCTGCTTCAGCCAACCTAGAATGGCTCCTAACGGCGTGCCAACCTTCTTCTCCAGTGTCTCCTGGAGCCATTCCAAAACCTGGAAAAATGACTGTACGGGTTGGAAGACGTCCCCCAGCTCCTGTACAGCCGAAAGCAGGTTTGTTAAGTCGGCTTGTGGTGGACTCGGACTCACCGTGTCCCCCGCCGACCGCGAGCTATCGAGGCCCTGTGCCTTCTTCACAGGCCTCTTCGGGAGTTTTTCGGGATAGTGATAGAGGTTCGTCGCCCCCACCAGTATTCTTTTATTGGCGGGGAGCCGACACACACCCTACAACCCCTTACCTGTCTTGGGGAGGATTCCCTGCTCCTCCACAAGGAAATCTGCGCTGGAGAGATCATTCAGGCTCTCCTCTTCTGACTAATGTCTGGGGTCGAAGAGGGGGCCCAGGTCATCCTCGCTCTCACTAGGGCTCACCCCGCTGTTACGACACAGACAGGCATTTCCAGGCCACCAACGGGGATCTGCCCCTTGGCATTTAGGAGGTAGGCAGACGAAAAGACAAAATAAAACTCCCAGGGCCAATCATCCCTGTGTCTGTCATCTACCTCCTTGTGGATCCTGTGGCCCTGGATGGTGTGGCCGCGTTTGGCCGCCGACCTTTGGGTCTGTCCGGACTTTCTTCTCCCCATCCTGCGCTGTGGTGCTGGAAGAATATGCTGCAGTCTCCAGACGCGTGTGTGCACTTCGGTGTGCTTGTCGCAGGTGTGCACTTCGTGCTACTGCACCATGCACGTGCCTCGTGCTGCTGTGCTGGGTCACCACACAAAAAAAAGTACAGGTCCCTGCCTTATGGACGGCGAGGGATACTGCCAACTAAGCCAGTATAGAAAGGCGCTATATTGGCGCCCGACCCGGCACAGAGAGACACGGAGGCACATGTAAAAACAAACACAAATTTATTGTCTTCACTCATGGAGCATGTCTTACCTGTGACCCACAGACACAGCACAGTTCCACAAAGCAAAAAAACAAACAAAAACACACTCTTCAAGACCACTCCTCCCAACAAGCATTGTCCTCCTCCTCCCAACTCCAGCTTCCGATGGTGGCTGCTGGCTCCCTTTTATACCTCTCCCAGAAGTGCTTCAGTTGATTGATGACCTTGATCCGGCTGCACTTCTGGGTGTGGCTGCATCCCTGCCCACACGAGGTCAGGAAGCCATGCAGCTCCCCCTGGCCTTGACCACAGAGCCCAACAGGGCTGAGCTCCAGAGTCCCATTTCTGTGGCCCCGATGCAACCTTTGGGGCTGCCACCAAATGTTCCGGGGGAAGTAGTATGCCACCTATGGCTGTTCCCCCAGAAAAAGTGTCGAAGGGGCTGTCCTCCACAGTAGGTATGTCATTCAGGCCATGCAAAGTGTTGTTCTTCATCTAATCAATAATGCTATTTACTACCTTGGAGGCAAAAACAGGGATAGGTATAATAGTGGCATCATGTCTAAGCAACAGTGAGCACTGGAACTATTCATTACAGATGATCCAGAAGTAACTCCTCCAGAGATCCAGACTATCATTAGACTCCTGAAGCAACTGGCCATTCTTGTCTTTGACATATGCATTATGACCCAGGTCTTCTATCAATTGTTGACAAACCTTGATGATTAGGCTGAGCTTTTTTGCATTAAAGTGTGTCCAACCTAGTGTACAGGTCTTGGTATTTGTTACATTATTATTAGCAGGAACATGTGGAGGCCAGTACAATACTGCCTGACGAAAATTACCAGATCAGTAATGCATCTATAACTGACTAATATGTTCAGAGGTGAAATGCACTTATAAAATATGAGATCTTTTACTGAAGCATATAACCAAATGGTCAATCTTGAGAGGTGCCCAAAAGTTAACAGTGAAAAGAAATTTTCATGAAATTAAGCTAATTTTATATCTGAGACGGTTTGGGCAAGTGCAGAGGAGAGATGAATGGTACATCAGGAAAAGAATGTTGAGGATGGAACTGCCAGGCAAGAGGAAAAGAGGAAAGCCAAGTAAGATGTTTATGGATGTGGTGAGGGAGGACATGAAAGCAGTCGGTGTGGCAGAAAATGATGTAAAAGACAGGAAGAAATGGAGGCAGATGATCCGATGTGGTGACCACTAAATATCAGCAGCCACAAGAAGAAGAAATATCTATTAAGCATTTATATAAATGAAATAATTATATGAGAAAAGTTTAGCTCTGAGCAAAAACATAGATTCATGGCTGTAGCTCGCAAACTGTTTCACCTATTGACCTAAAATTTGGTACACATATACTACGTGACGTCTATTATCCACTTTTGGGGTGATGATTGACCTCCAAGGTTATTCCGCTTTTAATTTTTATTTATTTTATTTTATTGTAGAATCAACTCTCGGCAGCAGCCAGCAGGGCAGCCGTGCAGCACATACGTACGGTACCGTTCTCATCCCTTCGCTGTCACTTCCCATACCTCTTTTTTATCTTAAATCATTCTTGAGGCAGGTTGAAGACTTAAGTGCCAGCTTAAGTGAAAAATTAAAGAAAACGTACTAAGTAATTGCAACACAAACACTGACTTAATCAGTTTTAACGCAAAGAGATGCCGACGAATGAAGAGAAGAAGCGGGCTGCTAGAGTAGAGAAAAGAAGAGTTACTCAAGAAGCAGCACGCGCATCAACCTCTGAGTGAATAAATGCTAAATGTACAGAGAAAGAGTAGGAGAACTAGGAATGTTCAAGTCAAATGTATTCACTGCACGATAACATTACACCGTTACTGGTGTAATACATGCTGCGTTTATTCTGTCTAGTATTGTAGTATAATCATGGAATTCAACAGTATTCAACAGATCGATCGCCACCCCTGAGAGAGAGAGCAAGCCAAACGGCATAAAATTTAAGGCTTGTAAACATACCTAAATTAATAAATTATCTGTGCTTTATGAACTTATTTTAAAATATTACTGATTAGATCCTGCCATGTTTTGAAAAAAGTCTGCATGGATCCTCTAACTGAGTATTTGATTATTTCCAATTTCAAATAATACAACACATTGGTTTCCCACTGACTTAAAAGAGGAGAGTTTGGGTTCTTTCAGTTTATCAGAATAAGTCTGCGTGCCAAAAGTGTACTGAATGCAATCACAGTTTGTTTGTCTTTCTCCACTTTAAGCCCCTCTAGAAGAACTCCAAACACAGCTGTTAATGGGTTATGAGGGATTGTGAGTCCAAGGTTATCTGAAAGGTAATTTTGTCCAGAATAATGTTAATTTGGTGCAGGCCCAGACCATGTGACCCAGTGAGGCTGGTACTTGGTTGCAACGTTCGCAGGTTGGATCATGCCCTGGAAACATTTTGGAGAGTTTTAGTCGAGACAAATGTGCTTGATATATAATTTTAAGTTGTATAATTGTATGCTTTGCGCATATGGAGCTCGAGTGAATTCTCTGCATTGCTACTTTCCACTCCTTTTCTGATATATTAATTGAGAGATCTTTTTCCCAGTGTCCTCTTGGATCTTCAAAAGGGAGGGATTGTAAAATGATTTTATATATTGTAGAGATGGAGTCTAAGTCCTGGAGATTGAGCAATATTTTTTCCAGCATGGATGAGGGTGCAAGATGAGGAAAATCTGGAAGGTTCTGTTTAAAAAGTTCCTGATTTGAAGATAGTGAAAGAAATGTGTAGCTGGAATGTTAAATTTGGAATTGTTCATAGGATGCAAAGACGTTGTCTATATAAAGATCTCTAAGCAAGTTAATTCCAAATTTTTTCCAAATATTAAAAACTGCGTATGTTTGTGAAGGTTGAAAGAGGTGGCTCTCTTGCAGAGGTGCCACAGATAGAAGCTTCTCTGTCTTAAAATGCTTTCTACATTGGTTCCAGATTCTAAGTGAGTGAAGCACAATTGGGTTATTTGTATATTGCTGATAACGTGTGTTTATTGGAGCACAGAACAAGGAATACAAAGAAGTACTGCAGGATTTTACTTCTATTACGGTCCAAGCCTGAGTATGTTCTTCTATTTGTGTTCAGGTTCTTATCGCCTGTATATTTGCTGCCCAGTAATAAAACTGGAAGTTAGGTAGAGCCATGCCTCCTTCTGCCTTTTGTCTTTGTAGGGTTGCTCTTTTGATGCGTGGATGTTTTGAATTCCAAATAAATTAGGTTATTGTTGAATCTAATTGCCTAAAGAATGATTTATTAATGTATATTGGAATGTTTTGAAATAAAAAAAAGAGCTTAGGAAGAATATTCATCTTAACAGTGTTAATTCTTCCAGCTAGTGTGAGATGAAGGGTTGACCATCTATGCAAGTGTTGTTTAATTTTTTCCATGCAGATGGCGAAATTTTGTTGATATAGAGCTTTATGTTTACTTGTGATGTTTACCCCTAGGTATTTAAACTGAAATTAAAAACTATAAAAACTATATCTTTCCATTATTTTCCTTCAGCTGATTTTACTTGGCAGTGTAACTTGCTTTTAAGATAATAACTTCATCCTTCTCTGACTTATTTACATTTGTAATTGTTTATGTGACACAAGCTTCAGGTTGAAATACTGGGCCTGACTTCAAATGTAGTTAGTAGGTATTATTATGGTTTAACGGAGAGGGGTGTTACAAAAATAGCATTGTAGAGCCAACAATACTGTATCTTACATTTGAAAGGGTGAAAGATTATATGGAGAATGGATGCAAATGCCTTGTTACCGTGAGGCTCTTCTCCACCTCTCCAACCCTCAGGTACAACAACAACAACAACAACAACATTTATTTATACAGCACATTTTCATACAAGAAAAAATGTAGCTCAAAGTGCTTTACAAAATGAAGAATAGAAAAATAGAAGACACAATAAAAAATAAAAATAAGTCAACATTAATTAACATAGAATAAGTAAGGTCCAATGGCCAGGGTGGACAGAAAAAACAAAAAAACTCCAGACGGCTGGAGAAAAAAAATAAAATCTACAGGGATTCCAGACCAAGAGACCGCCCAGTCCCCTCTGGGCAATCTACCTAATATAAATGAAACAGTCCTCTTTGTATTTAGGGTTCTCATGGAAGGACGTGATGATGATGGTCGTGTAGACTTCTGGCTTTCAGTCCATCAATGTTGGAGCATCATGATGCTTTGAGTAGGTGGTGGTGGCGCCACCACAAAGAAACCGGAAAAAGAAACAGAAGAGAAGTTGGGGTCAGTACGGATTTTAGAGCCACTATGAATAGTTATTGTGATGAATTGAACATACAGAGTATCAGGATTAAGTTAAAGTGAAGTTAGGAAAGCCATGTTAAAGTAATGTGTTTTCAGCAGTTTTTTAAAGTGCTCCACTGTATTAGCCTGGCAAATTCCTATTGGCAGGCTATTCCAGATTTTAGGTGCATAACAGCAGAAGGCCGCCTCACCACTTCTTTTAAGTTTAGCTTTTGGAATTCTAAGGAGACACTCATTTGAAGATCTAAGGTTACGATTTGGAATATAAGGTGTCAGACATTCCGATATATAAGATGGAGCGAGATTATTTAAGGCTTTATAAACCATAAGCAGAATTTTAAAGTCAATCCTGAATGACACAGGTAACCAGTGTAGTGACATCAAAACTGGAGAAATGTGTTCGGATTTTCTTTTCCTAGTTAGGATTCTAGCAGCTGCATTCTGCACTAGTTGCAAATGATTTATGTCTTTTTTGGGTAGTCCTGAGAGGAGTGCATTACAGTAATCTAGTCGACTGAAAACAAAAGCGTGAATTAATTTCTCAGCATCTTTCAATGTTATAAGAGGTCTAACTTTTGCTATGTTTCTTAAGTGAAAAATGCTGTCCTAGTGGTCTGATGAATATGTGATTTAAAATTCAGATTACAGTCAACAGTTACCCCTAAGTTTTTACTTCCGTCTTAACTTTTAATCCTAATGCATCAAGTTTATTTCTGATAACCTCATTGAATCCATTATTGCCAATTACTAAAATTTCAGTTTTCTCTTTATTTAGTTTGAGAAAATTACTATTCATCCATTCAGAAATACCAGTAAGACATTGTGTTAGTGTATCGAGAGTCGGTCATCAGGTGCTATTGATAAGTACAGCTGTGTGTCATCAGCATAGCTGTGGTAGCTCACGTTGTAACCTGAGATAATCTGACCTAACGGAAGCATATAGATTGAGAAAAGCAGCGGACCCAGGATAGAGCCTTGTGGAACACCATATCGGATATCATGTGTCTTTGAGATGTGATTACCACAACTCACAAAGAATTTTCTCCTGCCAGGTAGGATTCAAACCAATTTAAGACACTGCCAGAGAGGCCCACCCATTGACTAAGGCGATTTCTAAGAATATTGTGATCAATGGTGTCAAATGCAGCACTCAGATCTAAGAGGATGAGAACAGATAAATGGCCTCTGTCTGCATTTACCCGCAAGTCATTTACTACTTTAACAAGTGCAGTTTCTGTGCTGTGATTTGTTCTGAAACCTGACTGAAATTTATCAAGAATAGCATGTTTATTGAGGTGGTCATTTAACTGCATAATGACTGCCTTCTCTAGAATTTTACTTAAGAAGGGCAGGTTGAGATGGGTCTAAAATTTTCAAAGCAGAGGGTCAAGATTATTTTTCTTGAGCAGGGGTTTAACTACAGCAGTCTTAAGACAGTCTGGAAGACCCCGTATCTAATGACAATTTACTATGTCAGAATATTGTCAATTAGCACGCCTGATACTTCTTTGAAAAACCTTGTTGGTATTGGGTCAAGGACGAGGTGGAGGGTTTCAGTTGAGAGATTATACTATGTAATTCAGGTAAATCTATCCTGGTGAAAGAATTTAATTTGTTTATAATGGAGTACCGGGGCTTTGGAGGTTCTGCAGTGTTGGGGAGATATACTATGTTATCTCTAATATCATTAATTTTTTGATTGAAAAATACAGCAATGTTCTCACAGGTTTCACTGGAAGTATTCTGGGGCATTCCTTTGTGTTACCTGGGTTTAACAGACGATCAATTGTAGAAAATAAGACTCTGGGATTACTAGCATTGTTATTTATAATCTTAGAGAAATAGCAGCCTCTCAAGACGGACTGTGTTATTGTATTCTGTTATTTTAACCTTCAATATCTCATAATGGATAGTTAGTTTAGTTTTCCTCCATTTACACTCAGCTCTACGACATGTTCTTTTAAATCAGACACTCTTTGGGTCTTCCATGGAATAACAATACTAGAAGATTTTTAACTGTCTTTTCAGGTGCAACTATGTCAACAGCAGCTCTTACTTTAGAATTAAAGTTTTCCACTTTACTATTTACATTATCCTCGCTATTATAGTTGGCACTATAAACAGACTGATTGCTTAGAATGTTTGTAAGTTTTAAAGCTGCTGATGAGTCAAAGAAGCGTTTTTTAACAAAATGCTTCTCATGAATGTTTTCTATCATTATTTCTATATTAAATAGTAGAAGGAAATGGTCTGATAGACCGATATCAATGACCTGCTTTATATCAAGTTTTAGTCCTTTAGTAATCACTAAGTCTAACGTATGACCTGCTTTATGTGTAGGCTGATTAATGAGCTGTCTCAAATCAAAAGAGTCCGGGAGGTTCATGAATACTTTTACTTTTTGGTCACACTGCTTGTCGATATGAAAGTTAAAGTCGCAGACTACTAAGAGTATGTCATAGTTCGTAATTAAAATTGACATTAAGTCAGAGAATTCCTCAAAGAAACACACGTTATATTTAGGAGGTCTATTCACGAATAATTCTAGAACGTGAGAATCTCCATGAATATCAACGGCGAGATACTCAAAGGACTTAAATTTACCAAAACTAACATCTTTACATTTTAACCGGCTCAAGTAAATGTTTGCCAAGCCGCCCCCCTTTTTTCCCTGGCGGTCTGCACGAGTTAAAACTGTGAGTTAAGCCACGTGTCACTTAGTGCAATAAAATCAATGTTTCTATCACTAATAAAATCGTTTATAAAAAATGTCTTGTTTGTTAAAGCTCTAACATTTAATAGTGCCATATTTAATGTTTTGGAGGGGCAGAGCTGAATTCTATGCGCGTTATTGGTATTTGGAACAAAAACTAAGTTATTTTTGTTAACGCCGCTCTGTGTGTATTTTTTATGTAATCTACAATCTGTTTTTATAGTTTTAATGCAGTGTTGATCTGAAGTAGTAATTTCAATTAAATTATTGGTGTATATGCTGCACTGCCTAGATTTTTTACGTGCATTAAGATTGGTTATTAGATTATTAATGTTGTGCACTTTTACGGAAGACTGTGTTAAGCCATTATGTCCTAGCAAAGCAGTAGCATTACGGAAGGGGTTTAAAGTAGAAATAGACAGTCAAGATAGATGAATTACCTTAGCAATGTTTTCGGAGAGGACCCGGGCGCCAAATCTATTCGGACGCAGTCCATCCCGCTTGAAGAAGCGCGGCCTTTCCCAAAAAATGTCACATTTGTCAATAAACCCGATGTCTTGAGTCTCGCAGAAGCCTCTCAGTCAGTTGTTTAAACCCAGCAGACCACTGTAGTATTCATTTGATCGTCTGGTACGACTCCAGACACTGGATAAAAGTCCAAGACTTTTTATTAATTAACAATAATGTGCACAAAGCACCCTCCACACTAAATTAAATAAACACTACAATAATATTCTCTCTCCTCCTCGCCCAGACACTTCGCCCCTCTACCTCCCAGCTCAGCTCAGTGTTGGGGCTTCCCCACAAACCTTTTATACACCCTGACCTGGAGGTGTTCCTGCCCAATCAGTCCACAGTTCCTTATTCCTTCCGGGTCAGGGTAAACAGTCCTTTTCTTCGACCGGGAGCACGTCGTTCCTTCCTGTCACGCGGACCGTGACATACTCCCGGTTATAGGGCACATAAGAGCCCACGAGCCCCCCTACAGCGACTCCCGGTGGCCCCCAAGGTATCCAGCAGGGCTGTGTATAAACACTACATAGTCCATGAGGCCCTGCTGGAACTCAGGGCATGATCCTGCTGTCGGGAGAGCTCCTCCTGGCGGCCTGGGGGTGAGGGTCGGAGCACGAAGCCGGCAGTCCTCCTCAGCCTTTATGAATTTTCTTGTGGTCCTGTATCAGCACATTCCACAATCAAACTGCTTGCTATGTAAATTTACTACTTATATGAATTGTTTTAATTCTTTTATGCAGCTAAATTCCTCTGTCAAAATGTTCTCATTTTTTCTGCTTTATTATTCCCACTTTTGGATTGATTATATTTTAATTTCTAAGTCACTGGCTACCTTTCTTTCTAAAGAGACTATGTAATCTGCATAGCTGACAGATATAAGGTATGCTGTATTGCAGTTTTGCCTGCTGTTGCTCCTTTTGTCCATTGACTGCTATAATGTATCCTTACACCAGAATTCAGGGTTCTGCACTTACCTCTCTGCGATGTTGAAGGGGTTCACAACAATTAATTCTAATTCTTCTGCTGCTCCTCTGTTTGCATGGCTAGCCGTTAAGTGTGCATTAAAAGATTTACAAATGGATAGGCTGATGGTATTTCCCACATGCACTAACAAAGAGTTTATGAATTGGAATTGCATTTCTCATTTTGGGAGGAAGTGGAAGACACATAGAATGAATTCTTGATTATTAGTATGAGTTGAGATCCATCATGGCTGGGGGTGTTATCATGTGTCTAGTGCTGAAGACACTAAATCATTGGCAGACATGACGATAGAAATAGTTGCCGTGTGAACCCATTACCCTCAGCAAAGTTTCTTGGCAGGATATACCTTTAATGAGTGTTGGCAGAGGAAATACATTACATTCCTCACCAACACCCATAATCCACAAAAGTTTGCATATTTCTAGCTTGCCCCCTGCCCTACAGCTGTTGGTGATCATCTGCCCAATGTAGCCTTATCTTCTTGTTCTTCACTGACAGGAATGGACCCCTGGGTGGTCTTCTGTTGCTTAAACCATGTCAACTAATGTTATAAAACATTGCTATTTGAATTATTGGGACATTGTTTAATTTAAAATGCAGTATTACAGCACCCTTTAAGGCCAAGGACTTGGCTTTATCTGGAACAGTTGTCTCCAGTTGTGGAAATTATTGAATGTTGATGCCCAGCTATGAATTGCTGTCTCTGATCTGTGGCAAAAATAAAAAAAAAAGTCACACAATCACTTATTTCACTGTACAGAAGCTTACTCCCCTACTCAATATTTAAAATATTTTACCTGCTGGAAATCTGGTTTTATAACACATGTGTATGTTTCGACACACATAGTATGCAATCAAGTAACAAAACCTTTCCAACCTTGCTTCCTGAGAAATCTTTACCCACAACACCCTCTGCGAGCAAGAAATGTATTTTCACCTCAAATGAACATTGCTAAGAATCCGAGATAAAATTAGTTAATTACTATTTACTTTTGCTGTCACAAGCATGTATTAGCAATGTAGGAGGCTTGTTTTCTTAATAGAAAAACTGCTACCATCAAGTGAAGGTATTTATTTGTTAAGTTTTAAGACTTTTATTTTCACGCTGTGACCCCTTAATAATACGCTCATCTGAAGCTATCTATGAAAGGAAACTAAAGTCCTTGTAAAAAATTTATACAAACCCAATTTCCAGAAAGGGGCAGCACAGTAGCACAGTGAGTAGCGTTGCTGCCTCGCAGTTAGGAAACCTGGGTTTGCTTCCTGGGTCCTCCCTATGTGGATTTTGCATGTTCTCCAGCAGACCCCCATGACCCTGTAGTTAGGATGTAGTGAGTTGGATAATGGATGGATGGATACCATATGAAATTGTCTTCAAGCAGGGGGCTACAAATCGTCTTTTCACCTGAAGGCAAAAGCTCTATTGGACCTTTAGCATTTTATGTTTATCCCTGGGTATGTGACTCTGTTTTCAGTTTATCGAAGGGACTTGAAGGTTACACCTTTTGTTCTTAGCATTCAAATGAGAAGCATCTTTTTTTAATTGTGTGTTTGCACTTTGGGTTTGACCTTCTCTCACTCAAGGCTATGCCAGCGAAGAGCTGTGAAAAGTCTGAAACCATCTGCCCTCTTAAAAGGTGCCAAAGTAATTTGATATAAAAAAAACGAGCAATATCAGACATGCATTAAGCACAAGACATTATTCTTATCAGAATCGGACAAGTGGTATCTTCATATTCACTCTGAGGAGGACTGCCTGATGGTGCTAAAAATGTAAAAGCCATCCAAGGTTTAGTTGTGCTCTTTCCACTTCATGGAAAATAGGCCAGCAGTATGAAGCCTCTATTTCAAAGAAACACAGACTCCTAGTACAATATGAAGAGACAGTTTAAAATATTTTTCTGTTTTTCAGCCTTATGCTGCCAGGCAAACACCTAGCTGCACGGTCGTTAATGCTGATACCAGGTAGCCCCAACGTCTTGTGTTGGAGTAGTGCAATGTATATACTCTGCATATTTCTACCATGTTATTGTGTTAATGGTATTTTTTCACCTCACAGCCATTTCATTCTAATCTTTAGGTGATTCTGTTTCAATTTTGGAATTTCCTGCACAATGTCTTTTAATACTTTTGAGGCCTTCAGTTTACTTAAAGTTTTATTGGTCTGTTTTGTCAGATGTTTGGAATTTCAGTGTGGATCACAGTAACATAAAGCCAATTGAAACAGACCAGGCACCAGCATCCCACTGCTTGATTGAGTGTTAGTGAATTTAATGTGAACCTGCACTTCTTGCTAGTTATTAGCAAACGAGAGAGCAGATTATAATAGTTATGTAAGTTCTTGTTAGCATTAAAGTTCTGAAAACGCAGAAGAATTCTGGTATGGCTCAACAAGATGTTTCATGACAAATGTGACATTTCTTTCTTTGTACCCATCCATTCCATTTTCTAACCCACTACTTCAGTTCAGAGACACAAGAAGCTACAACACTGGACAAATGACAGAAATCAACCTCTCATGTAATGCTTACCCTTTGCAGGACATACTCATACAAAACAACCACACTCCCTCATACCAAGTTAATAAACAGTTTTATTTTAGGATATTTGTGTAGAAAACTGGAGAATACAGAGGCATACTTGACAGAAGATATTCACATTGCACTCAGATGGTATCTGAGCCTTGGACTGGAACACAGAGCTAGGATGCTGAGAAGCCATAACACTATCTAGTCCTTTACCATGTTTGAGGCAACATACCTGTTAAAATATTAAAGTGCATCGGTGGAAGATACTAATAAATATGAAGCCATACACCGCAAGACGATGTGTGATTTACATCTTTGTTATGGATGTGATTGATTACAGACTGGTCAAACATTAAGCTGATAAAAGAATGCACATAAAAATCTAATTTTATCAATTTATCTCTCCAATGAGTGTACAAAGGAACTCTTATATTGCTAAGCAAGATCTCTTATATTGCTGAGCAAGATCTCAGTAGTTACAATGACTACGTACATGAATAAATCTGTAGCAACTGACATAAGATGAAAAACATTGAAATATTCCAAATCAAAAATCCAGGCTACCAGAAGAGTAGAAAGTATTGAAAAAGCCCCCATCCAGGCTGTTATAGCACAATGCATGAGGGTTGTGGGTGTCCGATGACAATAATTTCACTAAGAAGAAAAAACAAATCAAGATTTTAAAAGTTATGAGTGATGACACCTTAAGGAGTCCACTGTGAAGAGGGAAAAAAAACATGAATTATTGTTAGAAAAATAGTATATACTGTAAAGTATGTCCTCCATTTGACTCTCAAAATACCCTAAAGGATATATTTATATTTAAGGATATTTAAGGTTTTGACAATTCGGTATACGGAGTCCAGGCCATACTGATACCCACATTGATACTCTATAGCACACATTCTGTGCTACTTAAATATTTAATCTATGTTCACTCTGTTTGTATTACCAAATATAAGATACTTCCATGGTTTAGGCCTAATAAAGTGACCATAGTGTAATCATGTTTTAATTTTGTGTTAAGGTTTTCTGGCCAAATTTTCCCAATTCCAAAAAAGATGAATACTACACACGGAAAAAGTAAAGAATACTAAAAAAAGAAAATTATTTACTCTACTAGGCTCACCCGCCTTTTAAGGCGACCGACTTTTAATTTGACCACTTCTTAAGGCAATTCAATATGTAGATCAATTTGATATTTTATACAAACTCATTAATTTGGTTATATTGCATTTGAGCGGTATTACTTTAATACTCGTAGTTTCTGTTATTTTGTGATGAAATTTAAACTTTTTTTCTATATTGAGGTCGCCCTTTTGAACCCCCCTGATATTTATTACGCGGTGAGGCATTTGTACTCCATCAACATTAATTATTTTCAGAGACATAATTTTGTCTATTTTTCCAGCGCATCGCGCACAAAAGCAAGGGAACGATGGGAGCACCAGAACTCTGCTGACATCATGTCGCTTCATACCGCAAGCTACAAGTAGTAAGTCTGTGAGAAGTGGAATACCGCTATGCTTTCCACTCACGGGACGGAAGGACAATCCCGACCGCTTTTATAAGGTAAGAAAGAAGAAGAAGACATTGCACAGTCTGGAGTAGAAAATCATCTTTTACCTGGAAAAACGAAACTACAAATCCCATCGTGCATTGCAAAATGGATGAGGCATGTGTGAAACTCCGCGCCTGCATAGCACTCACGGGACGGAAGGACAATCCCGACCGCTTTTATATAGAAGGACTAGCAAAATACCCACGCTTCGCAGCCAAGAAGTAGTGTGTTAAAGAAGTAATGAAAAAGAAAAGGAAACATGTTAATAATAACGTAACATGATTGACAATGTAATTGTGTTGTCATTGTCATGAGTGTTGCTGGCATATATATATACTGTATATATATATACTAGCAAAATACCAGCTTAGCGAGAAGTAGTGTGTTAAAGAAGCAATGAAAAAGAAAAGGAAACATTTTGAAAATAACGTAACATGATTGTCAATGTAATTGTTTTGTCACTGTTGTGAGTGATGAGTGTTGTTGTCATATATATATATATATATATATATATATATATATTTACACACACACACATAAACATATATATATATACATATCTATACATATACACATATATACATACATATATATCTACATATATACACATACATATACACACACACATAAATACATACACACATACATACATACACACACATATATACACACAAATACATATATATATATACATACATACACAAACATATATAAACATATATATTCATATACATACATATCTACATATATACACACACAGCTATTTTGTATCAGTGCAATACGCTGCTTGTTAAAACGGATGACTCCCGCTCTTACGTGCAAGTCTGCGTGGATATTATGAACTATCGTATTTGTTCAAGTTCTATTTAAATTTTAAATAGAAGGAATTTTTATTTAGTCGACAGAAATATCTTTGGTAGGAATGGTAAAACAGACAGGAATATTATTCGTGAATAAATCAACTCAAACCTTAAACAACTTATAATATTTTGCTCTCCATAAAAATATATCCTGTCTAAATTATACAAGTTAGAAATAAAGTAAACGTTAAAAGAACAAACATTCAAATTTCTTTACTCTTATGTAATTTTATATAAAAAATAAACTTAGATTTTAAATATCCCAAAAGATTTTGCTCTCCATAAAAATATATCCTGTCAAAATTATACAAATTCAAATATGAACATGCTGCATAACAAAACCTGGAAATATAAATAAAATTTGTTCTTTTCAGCAATAACAAATCAAATCATTCAGTTGTCTTTGCTCATATGTCATTTTAGAGCTGGACGCCTGGCATCTTTTTTTGGCAAGAAGTTCGTTTCTGTTTGGTGTGAGGTTCTGTGTTGTGGAGATTCTCAGGATGGATTGCAGGTGCTCATCAGTGAGGCGACTCCTGTGTGCTGTTTTGTTAGTTTTCATCACTGAGAAGAGCTTCTCACACAGATATGTGCTACCAAACATGCACAAGGTTCGAGCCGCATGTAGACGGACTTTTTTTGTTCTTCAAAGTCACCAAAGCGCCGTGCAAACTCAGTGCGCAGTGCGCTCAGTTTATCAGCAAAGTGCGTATTTGGGAACACCGTAGTGACGACTTGGTTCAACATTACTTGGCAAGGTGCACTGGTGCATTTGTGTCTCCCATAAAAGCAGCTTCACTTGAAATCACTTTGTGATTGTGCACGGTTAAAACGTCCGCTGAAGTGTCAGATTCTTATTTAATTATGCTGCTTTCTGTATCTTCTGCATTGCATTCAGGTTACCCTGATGTTTTGTCTCATAGTGCCGTCTTAGATTAAATTCTGTAATTACAGCCACATTAGCTCCACAAATGAGACACACGGGTTCAGTAAACATATACTCAGCCTCCCATCGGTTTTTAAAGGCTCTATTTTCAGAATCAACTTTTCTCTTCAGCATCGTGTGAGCTAGCCTCGCAATAACTTGCAGCATCATAAGGTAGACTTGATTAACGGTAAGTGTTCGGCAAGGCAGCTGAAGCGCTGCATTATGGGATCTGTAGTTTATTGTGTTACCAGCGCTTCATATACCCGGCTTTAATAACAATAATACAGTATATAAAATGATCTCGGGGCGGATATAATTACACGCCGGGCGGATGTGGCCCGCGCCCTTGAGTTTGACACATATGGACTAAATAGAACTTGAAAAGATATATTTTTCAAATGTGATCGCGCAATTCAGATAGAGTTGACGCACACTACAGCCTGCATGCCTCAATAAGTCATCCTCCCCTCGCTCTTACTTTTTTACCGTTCATCTAATGAATACACTGAGTATGGCTTTACCAAAACAATCATTGATGGCGAATAAAGTATCCATTATTCGAGTATGTAGATCGGGATATATATATATACATATATATATATATATATACCCGCGTATCGCAGCGGAGAACTAGTGTGTTAAAAAGCTAGAAAAGAAAAGGGAACATTTTAAAAATAACGTAACATGACTGTCAATATACAGTATTTGTTTTGTGAGTGTTACTGAGTGTTGCTGTCATCAAGGATTTGATTATCATTATTTCTTTCAATCAGGTTCGTATTTGTAGGATGTGTTGTGTTCAAGTTACATTCCGTGTTTGTCAATCGTTGTAAAGATGACAGGTTTCATTCATCGATTCGTTTCTTACTGCATCAATAAACAGCTCGTCTTCTTCTTTATCTGAGACCTGACACACTGCATGCACAGGTTTTTTTACACTGTCTTCCTTTAGCGGGACATTGACTTTTTCCAACGTGTGCTTTGTTTCTGCAGTAGTTGGATTTATGAATATGCTTGTATGTATCAGACACTTCATATTTTTTGCTGCCTTTTCAATTGTGTAATTCGGTTTTGTTCAGCTCTTTGGAACTGTTGCTTTTTATCTGTGCACTGCGTCAGTTCACGTGAGCCACTCGGTGTACATGCATTGAAGGTTCCCAGCTGTGCTGGTGCCATCTCGTGCTATGTCCATGGCTGTATTTAATGTTACCTTAGTCCTGGCACTTAAAACTTTCTCTCTCAGTTTCGCTGAGTTTGTGTCAAACCCCACCCTGACCATCTCATCTTCCTCTCCATAAGCACAGTCCTTCACCCGTGAATATTTACCCGTGGCAGTTTGCTATTGGATTGCCGCTGACGGACGGCCTTATATGGGCAGGCACTAAATTACAAACGCCAGCGGCAGCCTGTCTATGAACTTAATTTAAAGTGTAGGTTTACATCGTGCTTTGTTTCCGAAGTAGCAGAACTCATGAATATGGTTGTATATGTCACTCGCTCGCTTCTTATTGTTTCGCTGCCTTCTCAATTATATAATGCATGTTTTCTTCAGCGCTTTTTTGAGGTCTTCCTGGCTTTCTATGTACTGCGTGATTACGTGGGAGGCGTGATGATGTCACACGAAACTCCGCCCCCACGGCGTTCAAGCTCATCTCCATTACAGTAAATGGAGAAAAACAGCTTCCAGTTATGACCATTACGCGTAGAATTTCGATATAAAACCTGCCCAACTTTTGTAAGGAAGCTGTAAGGAATGAACCTGCCAAATTTCAGCCTTCTACCTACACGGGAAGTTGGAGAATTAGTGATGAGTCAGTGAGTGAGTGAGTGAGTGAGTGAGGGCTTTGCCTTTTATTAGTATAGATATAGCAAAATACCCACGCTTCGCAGCGCCGAAGTACTGCATTAAAATTTTTATTAAGAAGAAAATTTAATCTTTTTAAACTGCGGGAAAATATGCCAATAATTATTTGTTAAGGATCTCTTTGTATACAACATTTTCAGTTCGGCCTTCCGGTTGTAATATGACCAAGCTGTGCGCTGAGCTTACTCTTGAGCATGTAACTTACAGTTGGCCATGTGAACAGTAATCTTGTCTCAAATCTCACAGCTTGGATTGCTGCTGTCATAATTGGTTTGAGTTTCATGGTTTGTTTTAATTACGACAGTATTTGCAGGACTTGTGTTGAAGTGACATTCGGCATCTGTCAAGCGTTGTAAGCACACAACCGGTTTCATCAATAAAATCACATCCAGCTTTTGAGAGTTTAAACATTCATAAACATCAAAGTGTCCACTACTGAAATCGTCACCTGTGAATCTAAGATGTTTAAGACGCATTGGCGGTTGTCGAAAGGTGTAAAATATTTGGCCATTTCGGTACACTTGAAAGTGACAACCGAACAATTCAGCGGCAGCCATCAACTCACATGCAGATGCATAAGTGAAGGGCTTAAGTATTTCACTCTTCTACTGCTCCTGTGTAGTATAATTATCTCCTGTACCGTCATGAGTCCACACCTTGAACCTGTCCCAGTCATTCAATACATAAGACAGAATGTTCCTCCGGATATAAAGAGTGAGCATGATATTGCCGTGCAATATGTAACAAAGAGAATGGAAAAGGTAGGTGCTATCTCCGGGCATGGAAACCACTCGGTAAGTGACAGTTCTTTGATCGATAGTTATCATCTCGATAGACATGTAATGGGGGTTGGAATGATAAAGGAAATGGGTACCTGAGCAATGTAAAGTAAGTGTAAAATACCTATACAATAACTATAATTGTAATAAACAATAAAACAGCGGAAAAGACGTGGATTAAACAAAAAGGCTGTAGTTATCAGTAGGGAGACGTGAATCCCGTGGCGAGGCAAGGTAGGGAATGTAGAGACCGGAGCAACAGACGGTCTTATATAGGCAGGCAGCCAACAACGTGGGAGGCGTTGGGATGGGGGACCCAACGCCACCTCACACGGTGACCGAGGTTTCAGGCTATGGACGTATATATATACATAAGTAGGATTCAGTTAGCGTTGGGAACCCGTGTACGAAATTTTTTGAAGATGGACCCATAAGTAACAAAAACTGTTGAAAAGTTCAATATGGCGGCTGACAGTGGCGTCATACCACCGAAATAAGTACGTACATTGGTTTCGGTTAGCTCAGGGAAGCCACCTACCAAATTTCGTGAAGATGGGGCCGTAAATAAGAAAGTTCAACATGGCGGACATTGTTGACCGTTATGACCGTTACGCGTAGAATTTCGAAATGAAACCTGCTTAATTGTTGTACGTAAGCTGTAAGGAATGAGCCTGCCAAATTTCAGCCTTCTACCTACACGGGAAGTTGGAGAATTAGTGACATTGGAGAGTTCAATATGGTGGCCGACAGTGGTGTCATACCAACGAAATAAGTATGGACATCGGTTTCCATTAAAAGTTCAATATGGCGGCTGACAGTAGCATCATACCACCAAAATAAGTACCAAATTTCAGCCTTCTACCTACACGGGAAGTTGGAGAATTAGTGACATTTGGAAAATTTAATATGGCCGCTGACAGTGGCATCATACCTCCGAAATAAGTATGTACATCGGTTTTGGTTAGCGCAGGGAAGCCCCCTACCAAATTTTGTGAAGATGGGGTCAACCTTCTACCTACACGGGAAGTTTGAAAATTGGTGACATTGGAAAGTTCAATATGGCAGCCGACAGTGGCGTCATACCATCGAAATAATTAAATACATCGGTTTATAGCGCAGGGAAGCTGCCTATAAAATTTCGTGAAGATGGGGCCATAAATAAGAAAGTTCAACATGGCGGACGTTGTCGACCGTTATCGACCGTTATGACCGTTACGTGTAGAATTTCAAAATGAAGCCTGCTTAACTTTTGTAAGTAAGCTGTAAGGAATAAGCCTGTCAAATTTCAGCTTTCTACCTACATGGGAAGTTGGAGAATTATTGATGAGTCAGTCAGTCAGTCAGTCAGTCATTGAGGCCTTTGCTTTTTATTATTATAGATACTGTAGTCCTATACTGTAGGACTAATCTCTCACTATTAGAATTACTCAAAAATAAATAAGTACAAATGAGTTTACTTTAAATATGACAATGGGGCTGAAGCATATCATATCTGAGAGAGACTGACAACAGTCAACAATAACTGTGGACATTTTAAATATTATATTTTCAAGTCACCAAGAGTGAATGAATAGAACGTGGAGCCCAAGACTTCAGAATTTCACTGCATCAGACTTATCATTGCTCTCTATAATCATTCCACATCCACAAGGTGCAACCTTTGTTCAAATCCTGGCCTTATCACCATCTTTGTAGAGTCTGTGTATTCTTCCTATATCGGCATGAGTTTTCTCTGGATTTGTCAGTTTTTCTCTCACATTTCTGGGACATGCAGGTTATTTTAATTAGGGGTTCTAAAATGTTGTAGGTTTGTGCTTGAGTGTACCCTGCAATGGCCGGATGTATTCTTTAGAGTTGTTTCCTTCTTTGCATCAGTTTTAAGAGGAGTTTTTTTTTTGCTCTCAGTAACTGAATTAAGTAGATTGGTATTGAACAAAGGAATAGTTTCAAGAATGAAACACAAAAACAAATGAAAAATGCATAATTACTAATGCAGAAGAATGTCGTAGTTGACTGCTACAGAATGGATTCTTAAAAGTATTCATTTTCTACATTATATAAAGCATATTGAACTGGATTTTGGCAAAACAAATGTATCTAATTGTTCACTTGTGCTGTCACACAGTATAATTTTGCATAAAAGAATCTTCTTCTTTCGTAGTTAAAAAATCAATAACCACAATCTCTCATCTGAAGGACAGAGATTTCATCAGCAAAGAATTTTGGAATTATACATTTAAGAGCCATATACTGGTTTAACATCACCAAACTGTTAGTCTCTTCATTCATGAACTGTACCATGCTGCTTTTTTAGCTCTTCCCATTAGTGTTCTAAAATCGAACTTGACTGCAAGTTAAAGCTGTAAGTTTTTCTAATATTGCTCTGAGACAGGGCAACGTCATTCAAAATTTTAAATATCTGTAAATAATATGTTATTTACTAAAGAAAAATGGCAGTTAAATTAAATGTATTTGTTAAAGAGACTGTGCATTTTCAGATCCTGTCTTCCACCCAATGCTATTTGAATGCATTACTGTTTATTTACCTATGATGTGAGTGTTTATGCAGGCAAGAATTGCCAAGCTTTCGGCTTTTCCTTTTCTGTCTTAAATCATGTGAGACTGCAAACTGGACTGTTATTTTAGTGACTGAGGGTGTTTATGTGAGTGAAACCTTCCTCATGTTTTATTCCGTTGTAAAAGGCTCCAGCTCTTCAGAAGTTATGAAATAGGAAAATTATGATAAACGTAATGGAGAATGGAGAGTGAGAGATTACACAAAGAATATAAATATCTTTCAATTTCTTAATGTTGTTATATCAATTAATTTACATATGGTTCACCTTACAAATCTAATGAAGTTCCTTAACAAGTGCTAACCTTTAATAAATTCCATGCAATGTAATGGGCTGGTGCCTTAGGTTAATTCCTGCCTTGCACTGATGCTGTTGGGAAGGGGTCTGGCTCTCTACAACACTATAATTAGAATAAGCAAGTATGAATACAAATGGATTAATATCCATCCATCCATCCATCCATCCATCCTCTTCCGCTTATCCGAGGTCGGGTCGCGGGGGCAACAGCTTAAGCAGAGAGGCCCAGACTTCCCTCTCCCGGCCACTTCTTCCAGCTCTTCCGGAGAATCCCAAAGGCGTTCCCAGGCCAGCCGGGAGACATAGTCCCTCCAGCGTGTCCTGGGTCTTCCCCGGGGCCTCCTCCCGGTTGGGCGTGCCGGAACACCTCACTAGGGAGGCGTCCAGGAGGCATCCTGATCAGATGCCCGAGCCACCTCATCTGACTCCTCTCAATGCGGAGGAGCAGCGGCTCTACTCTGAGCCCCTCCCGGATGACTGAGCTTCTCACCCTATCTTTAAGGGAAAGCCCAGACACCCTGCGGAGGAAACTCATTTCAGCCGCTTGTATTCGCGATCTCGTTCTTTCGGTCACTACCCATAGCTCATGACCATAGGTGAGGGTAGGAGCGTAGATCGACTGGTAAATTGAGAGCTTTGCCTTACGGCTCAGCTCCTTTTTCACCACGACAGACCGATGCAGAGCCCGCATCACTGCGGATGCCGCACCGATCCGCCTGTCGATCTCACGCTCCATTCTTCCCTCACTCGTGAACAAGACCCGAGATACTTGAACTCCTCCACTTGGGGCAGGATCTCTCCCCCAACCCTGAGAGGGCACTCCACCCTTTTCCGGCTGAGGACCATGCTCTCGGATTTGGAGGTGCTGATTCTCATCCCAGCCGCTTCACACTCAGCTGCGAACCGATCCAGAGAGCTGAAGATCACGGCCTGATGAAGCAAACAGGACAACATCATCTGCAAAAGCAGTGACCCAATCCTGAGTCCACCAAACCGGACCCCTTCAACACCCTGGCTGCGCCTAGAAATTCTGTCCATAAAAGTTATGAACAGAATCGGTGACAAAGGGCAGCCCTGGCGGAGTCCAACTCTCACTGGAAGCGGGCTCGACTTACTGCGGCAATGCGGACCAAGCTCTGACACGGTTGTACAGGACCGAACAGCTCTTATCAGGGGTCCGTACCCCATACTCCCGAGCACCCCCACAGGATTCCCGAGGGACACGGTCGAATGCCTTTTCCAAGTCCACAAAACACATGTAGACCGGTCGGGCAAACTCCCATGCACCCTCCAGGACTCTGCTAAGGGTGAAGAGCTGGTCCACTGTTCGCGACCAGGGCTAAAAC
Organism: Polypterus senegalus; assembly: GCF_016835505.1. NCBI lineage: Eukaryota > Metazoa > Chordata > Cladistia > Polypteriformes > Polypteridae > Polypterus > Polypterus senegalus. The sequence continues at coordinate 44,880,024 of NC_053162.1, forward strand.
CACACTGTTCCTCCTGAATCCGAGGTTCACTATCCGACGGACCCTCCTCTCCAGAACCCCGAATAGACTTTTCCAGGGAGGCTGAGGAGTGTGATCCCTCTATAGTTGGAACACACCCTCCGGTCCCCTTTTAAAGAGGGGACCACCACCCCGGTCTGCCAATCCAGAGGCACTGTCCCGATGTCCATGCGATGTTGCAGAGGCGTGTCAACCAAGACAGTCCTACAACATCCAGAGCCTTAAGGAACTCGGGCGATCTCATCCACCCGGGGCCCTGCCACCAAGGAGTTTTTTGACCACCTCGGTGACTTCAGTCCCAGAGATGGGAGAGCCCACCTCAGAGTCCCCAGGCTCTGCTTCCTCATGGAAGGCATGTTAGTGGGATTGAGGAGGTCTTGAAGTACTCCTCCCACCGACCCACAAGCGTCCCGAGTGAGGTCAGCAGCGCACCATCCCCACTATATACGGTGTTGACACTGCACTGCTTCCCCTCCTGAGGCGCGGACGGTGGACCAGAATCTCCTCGAAGCCGTCCGAAAGTCGTTCTCCATGGCCTCTCCAAACTCCTCCCATGCCCGAGCTTTTGCCTCAGCAACAACCGCCAGCGTTCGCTTGGCCTGCGGTACCTATCAGCTGCCTCCAGAGACCCACAGGACAAAAAGTCCTATAGGACTCCTTCTTCAGCTTGCGGCATCCCTCACGCGGTGTCCACCAGCGGGTTGGGGATTGCCGCCACGACAGGCACCGACCACCTTGCGGCCACAGCTCCGGTCAGCCGCCTCAACAATAGAGGCACGGAACATGGCCCATTCGGACTCAATGTCCCCACCTCCCTCGGGGCGTGGTTGAAGTTCTGCGGAGGTGGGAGTTGAAGCTACTTCTGACAGGGGACTCTGCCAGCCGTTCCCAGCAGACCCTCACAACACGTTTGGGCCTACCAGGTCTGACCGGCATCTTCCCCCACCATCGAAGCCAACTCACCACCAGGTGGTGATCAGTTGACAGCTCCGCCCCTCTCTTCACCCGAGTGTCCAAGACATATGGCCTCAAGTCCGACGACACGACCACAAAGTCGATCATCGACCTGATGCCTAGGGTGTCCTGGTGCCAAGTGCACATATGAACACCCTTATGCTTGAACATGGTGTTCGTTATGGACAATCCGTGGCGAGCACAGAAGTCCAATAACAAAACACCGCTGGGTTCAGATCGGGGCCATTCCTCCCAATCACGCCCTTCCAGGTCTCACTGTCATTGCCCACGTGAGCATTGAAGTCTCCCAGCAAAACGAGGGAATCCCCAGAAGGTATGCCCTCTAGCAACCCCTCCAGAGACTCCAAAAAGGGTGGATACTCCAAACTGCTGTTCGGCGCATACACACAAACAACAGTCAGGACCCTTCCCCACCCGAAGGCGGAGGGAGGCCACCCTCTCGCCCACCGGGGTAAAACCCCAATGCACAGGCTCCGAGTCGGGGGGCAATAAATATGTCCACACCTGCTCGGCGCCTCTCACCGGGGGCAACTCCAGAGTGGTAGAGAGTCCAGCCCCTCTCAAGGAGATTGGTTCCAGAGTCCAAGCTGTGCGTCGAGGTGAGTCCGACTATATCTAGCGGAACCTCTCACCTCGCGCACTAGCTCAGGCTCCTTCCCTTCAGAGAGGTGACATTCCACGTCCCAAGAGCCAGTTTCTGTAGCCGAGGATCAGACCGCCAAGGTCCCCGCCTTCGGCCACCACCCAACTCACACTGCACCCAACCTCCTTGGCCCCTCCCATAGGTGGTGAGCCCATGGGGAGGAGGACCCACGTTACCTCTTCGGGCTGTGCCCGGCCGAGCCCCATGGGTGCAGGCCCGGCCACCAGGCGCTCGCCATCGAGCCCCACCTCCAGGCCTGGCTCCAAAGGGGGGCCCCGGTGACCCGCGTCGGGCAAGGGAAAACGTCGTCCACAGTTTTTATTTTCATTGGAGGTTTATTGAACCGCTCTTTGTCTCATCCCTCACCTAGGACCAGTTTGCCTTGGGTGGCCCTACCAGGGGCATAAAGCCCCGGACAACATAGCTCCTAGGATCATTGGGACACGCAAACCCCTCCACCACGATAAGGTGACGGTTCAAGGAGGAGATGGATTAATATGTTCAGACCAAATCCTTTTAAAGCGAAAACTGAAGTAACAACATTTTCGGAATAACAAATACATTTTGTTGTCCCAGACAAACGTTCATACAGCATCATGTTTTAATGAGATGTAAATTTCTGTAAAACAAAACATTTTTTGACCAAAAATGTTCACCGATGATACTTGAAAAATACATAATGACGCGCTTGCACCTTTTACAGAATTTCGGGAACCCTGCAACAGGCTGTCTCTTTCTTCTTAGACCAAAACAATGTGACAGTCTGTTGCAAAATTCCGGTCTAGGGCAATTCCGGCAAGACGATACGCATTCTCTATTCATTCCTGTATTTCTATAAAAAATTAAATCTAATATCTCATTTTCATATAAAACAAAATACAAGTAGTTTATTAATGTATACAGAAGGCAGGTTCAGTTTCAAGACTTCATTCAAAATAGGAGCTGTTACTTCAGTACTCAAGATAGGAGCCGCAACATGGGGGCAATCTGCTTCTGCTCACATCTTTGGATTAGAAGAACACCAGTGGCTCGGACTCACTATAGTGGCAGACCAGGAGAGTGCGAGGAAGAGCAAGTCAAAGCTCAATGTTAAATGTTCTAAACATTGTGAGACAATTGGATGTCCTGTATAGGATAACCAATTACTTTTCCCTTGGTTAACTGTTTACCAGATGCAGCAGAACAGCAACAGAGCTGTTCATGCTCCACTGGCATTAGAGATGGCGATTCCACCTGTATTTGGAAGATTGGACAAGTTAAACACCTAATAATATCTACTGGGAACATTAAACACGTTATTGGCCCATTTTTTCTGAATTTGTAAGAATTAAGTAGGCCAGTGTTTCTCAACCTTTAAGTATTTGCGACCCGAGTTTTCATAACAGTTTTAATCACGTCCCTCCTAAAATTTTTTTGAAATGCAGATGCATATTTTATTATACCTACTTAAGTTTTATCAACATTTATCTAACTCTATATTTATTGTTCTAGTATCAAAATGTAGTTTAAGTTAATTTGTTTTGATTTCAACAGATGTTTTTTTTTCATATTTTTGATTCTTGTTTTCACATCTTCGCGCCCCCCCTAGGGGGGCCGCCCCCAGGTTGAGAACCACTGAAGTAGGCTATGTATGCTAAAATTTGTTTGTCTGGACTATAGACATTAAAATACTATCCAAGTCTACCCATTTCTTACATAACCAAGAGCACTATTTGTAATATTATATTTACAAACTGGATTGTTGCCTCGAGCATACTATTTTATATCCACCTAGACTGTGTTTTGTATAATACACCTCATAATATTTTCCCACAATGTTAAGTCCTCTTTTGGGATGATCCAAAGTCACTGAGTGTTGCTATTGTCTGGACAAATGCTAACCTTTCCATGATGCTGCAATGGTGCTGGTGTGTTAGAGCATCTAAATAAGGGGAGTTGACATCTCCCGTTAAAAGGATCACTTGTGTTCTGTTTTTGTATTGTATATACCATGTTTTTTGACACCTATTATACCCGTATCTTCCTCCCCAAGATTTCTTCTACTTAAGGAGTCAAAGCTAGGGGGCTGTCAAGAAACTGCCCTTTTGCTGCCCATCAAGACATTCCTTGTTTGATTTTGGGCTTCACAAGAAATAAGTTGTTGCTGTTTAGAGACTCATTTATCCAGTTTTCTCTTCCCACGGAGTAAAGATTATGTTCTTAGTAACTTTTGAGTTTTTAACATGCTTCACAAAAAGCATTTTGCTTGTTATCATCTAAAGTATATAACTCCTCTGCCACATTTTGGGAAGCTGGGAGGGATGAAAAAATCCCATAAATTAAATTTCTGAGCCAGAAAAACTTTTACTTGTTTTAATTTGAATATAGAAATTGCTAATACTGTAACTATCACATGTTGACCTTTTTCAAACTTTCAGTTTTAAGACTTTAAAATTGTTTTCAGTCAAACATCATTATTTCCAGAGTGCCCTAGTAGATATTAAAAAGTTAAAAGAAACTCTTTTCACGCATGCATGTCAGAGGGTCACTCTCCAAGTTGTTCAGAGTTGGTGATACAACTCCAAGTCAAAAGGGGGCACTGCCACCACTAACAACCTTCTCTTCTCTTTATTTTGCAACATGGAAAGACCACCCTGTGAGGGCAACTAACTCCACCCCTTCTGTTCCCTGAGATATAATTTCTAGAGCGTCCTAAAAAAAGATGTCATGTAAAGCTTAAGCGACCAATTAGAGGAGCTTCACTCACGAACTGAAAGGGCCATGTACAAAGAACCCCTGACTACCAAATTGCTGAAGGACTACCTTCTTTTGTTTATATTATAGTTGAATACAATTGCACATTTTTGTTGGTACATTTTCAACAAGTAAACAGGGACAGCCAGCTTGGCACCTCAAAGTGTTGCAATTGTGCCAACCTGTTTTTCCTTGGATGACCACACACTTTACAAGCAAGATATTATTAGTAAAGCCTTAAACTTAAGAAAATCTCCTGTATCATTTCCTCTAAAACGGTTTTATAGACTGTATATTACATTAGTGTGTGAAGAAAAAAATATGAAATGTTAACTTTATACAAACAAAATTTTTAGAGAATGTTAAAATCTTTCAGAATGCGCTAGATATAGCGCACAGCTTTAACAATTTCTTTGCCTTTCTGCCTGTCTTATTGTAGAATGTCTCGACTATTTGTGAGTGCATTCTGTATTTGACCAGAAATCACAGAATAAACTGGCCATTCTGTTTAACCTTCATAAATGCACTACACCAAATGCACTCGGTACCAGTCTCTTCCAGTTAGTGTTTGTTGTGTAGTACACTGTCTTGAATTCTCCACAATGTCTCTTCAGTTCTTTGAAACAGAAAATATAATTTCAATACCTTTTGAGCTCCCACATTTGCATACTGCATCTTAAAAGTGATATTCTCATGTTTAATATTACATTTTATTTTTATTATTTGTTGAATACCTTTTATTTAATCCTCTTTTTTTCAAATTTCCTTTTCCTTCTAGACGACATATCTTCTAGGTTTAAATTTCTGTTAATTGCCAGTCTGTACGGAGTTAACATGTGCATTGCTTAATCTCTGGTTATATTTTTTTTCCTCCTAACCCCAAAAACTATTGTGTTAGACTTATTGGCTTATGACTGAGTGTTAGAATGTGCGACAGTGTGCCTTGCACTGGATTTGAATCCTATTCAGAATTGCTTCCTGCCATAACCTTAAACAGATTTGAGAGTTTAAAAATGGATGGATGATTCATTATGTAGCACAGGAAAGAAGGATGTTTAGCAATGGAGAAAATCTTTGAAAGAGGATTGAAGATAAATATAAAGAAGACAAAATATTTGAAGTTTAATTATAATCAGTATAAGAAGTTAGCTTCAATTTACAGCTCTATTAAAAAGAGTGGATACATTTAAATACCTTGGATCAGTGGTAGTCAAAGATTGAGAATTAGATTCAGAGAAAACCCACAGAGTACATTGAGGATGGAACAACTACATGAAGGTATTAAGGTGAAGGTGAAAGGTAGTTTAAGACAGCAGTACGACCAAAAATGATGTAAGAAGCTGAGACATGGGCAGTAAAGGAAGTGCAGGAGATGTTAAATATGGCAGATATGAAAATGTTGGGATTGATGTGTGTAGTTACAAAGAAAGACAGAAAAAAATTAAAAATTGAATCAATGAGAAGTACATCAAATGTAGCAGAGATATCTCAGAGGGTACATGAAAGTAAGTTGAAGTGGTATACACTTGTTAAGTGGAAAGAAAATTAATATGTGGGCAAAAGAGTGATAAAATGAAAGTACAGGGGACAAGAAAGTGGGGGACGATGAAGCGAAGATGGACAATAAAGAAATTTGAAGGAAAAGGGTTTGACTACAGTTGTAGGGCCAAGCTACAAAACTATATGGAGAAGGATGATCAGGCACATCAACCCCACATAGAACTGGGAACATGTGAAAAGGAAGAAGAAAAACGGTATCAATATATTTAATTAGGGCCAGATTTACCATCAGGGTGACTTGGGTACACACCCTGAGGCTCTTCTCATGAGTGCATACAAGAAAAAAAGCCTACTAAAAGAAAAAGTCCACATTTTCACAGACAGTACAGGCACTCCCAGCAATCTACTATTCGGCACATGCTCCTATCCAACTGCAATCCTCACAATTAATGAAAAATTAAAAGCTTTAAAAATAAAAATGCAACACCTGGTGTAACGAAAAGAAAAAAAAGATGCTTTTTTGGTAAAAACTAAACCCTGACATTTAACAAAATAAACCAAAATGGTGATTTGAACAACCAATAAATTCAACAGTTGAAACCAACTTTATAGATAGTCAGGTCCGGAGAAGGCTTGCAGCAGTAATGTGCAGTTCGATTCTGCAGCACCAACATAAAGGTGAGTAACAATGTGGAGGACAATGAGGCCACTGCAGCAAATAAGACACACCAAACAACAGCAAACCCAAACAGTGTTTATTTTATTTGGTGCAAAGATGTGACAATAAAACATTCACTTACAAATCACCTTTTTGCTACATAATGGCATTGGCTTTTTAAAAATGTTTAATTGATGTTCATTAACTGTTACTGTCCTGAAGATGTGATGTTACACTCATCAGTTACTTTCTTACATTCATTAAAGTACACAAATGAACAAAAAGGAAGGTCAATTTTACTCAACATAAAGTTTTAGACTTTTTTTTACCTTGATATATGATTTATTTTTGACAAACATGATGCTCATAATGTATGAGCACATGACAGAGCCTGGTGATGGTAATAAGATAAGGGGGGACCTTTTGAGCTTTGACACCCAGAGGCCCATGGGTGACTTCACCTAGTGTAGCATTTAGTATATTTTTACTGTAAACTAGCTTGACGGAGTACATTTTCATATTTCCACTACTTCATCCATTTTCTTGTAATTGTTGTGAAAAACTGTATGTCTATATGAATATTTAACACCAAAAATAGAAGATAAGGAATGTTAGCAAAGAACAAAAAAAGGTAATCATTAAACACAAAAATAAAAAGTTAAATGGGGGCAAATAGAAATTCTCATCAGGGTTTGTTCCTGCCTTGTGCAAAATACTGTTAGGAAAGGCCCCAGCTCCCCATTGCTCTGAAGCTGAGGTTTCAGTAAACATGTGGATGTACAGTGGATTCAGAAAATATTCAGACCCCTTCACTTTTTATTGTGTTGTAGATTTAACTTTAAATGGATACATTTGAAAGTTTTGCCCATCAACCTACAATCAATAACCCACAATGAGAAAATGAAAAAATGTTTTCAGAAAGGTTTACAAATGTATTAAAAATTGAAAACAGAAACCTTTCATTCATATAAGCATTCCTACAGAGATAAAAAAAAAAAATTCACCTTACGGGACTTTAGGGGCTCTGTAGGCATTCAGACCCTTAATTCAGTACTTTGGAGAAGCTCCTTTGCTAGCAATAACAGCTTTGAATCTTCTTGGTTAAGTCTCTATGACCTTTACACACTTGGATTTGGACTGTTGATCTAATTTCTTCTGGCAGATGCTCTCAAGCTCTATGAGTTATCTTTTTTTTTAAACCTTGATTTGCTCATTTATGAATGCTGTGTCTCATTACACAGAGAACACAGTGCACTAAAGCATGTTTTTTTAACTTTGCTTTTGGCTGTTACTAACAGACATTTGCTTCATCTAACAAAGTTGATAGTTTAAGGCAATAAGCTAGCGTGAGATCTGCTGAGGGTATGCTGTAGTATTGAATAATAATTGGGGAAAGGCGCATTGCTCACTATAAATAAAGGGACACCGAGAGGGAAAAACTGTGCGATCTTCAGCTGTGAGAAAAGCGCTCCTCAGCTACTGGTGAGTACAGTGACGTGTGGTGAGGTACTTGGCTGGTAAGGCGCTGACTCCTTCAGAGTCAGATTTACAAATATATCAACCCAAAAAAGTAGCTTATTCACTATACAATTGGCAACATGCACATTGACTGCTGGTTATGTTTCATATCTCATCAGCATTCTTTACACACACATCAGTAAGGCGCATATTTGGCTAAGAAAGAACGTTACATTTATAGCAGTGAGAATGAGCGGAGAGGGCGGAATTTGCTGTTGTAATTTCACAGTTCTTACTCATTGAAAGTATTGAGTGGTGTACAAAAAAACGGATTTCAATTTTTGCCTTAATTTAAACATTTAGTTGTTTCTAAAAGCTTTTTATTATGATGCTTTAATCAATTTTAAAACAGACTGTTCAACAAAAGGATAACAAGAAAAACAAAAGAATATTTTATTTAAGGTCAAAATTTAGTTTTTAAATATTGGATTTTTTTTTTCTTAGTTTGGTCCCATTTTTTTTTATAAAATGGAAAACCTTTTATGGTTTTACCTTTATTTGTAAATGAAGTCCATACACCTATCCTTGTCCCTGAAAATCTCTGTCAATTTCTTGTTAAAGTCCTCCTTATTATTCTTTAGTTCAAAAAATCTTAATCTTCCATTTTGGCAGTCGTTCGGAACAAAAAAACAAAATAAACAGATCGCCACAGTGCACTTGATTTTCTGATATCATCAACTTATTAGCACCAAGAGCATCTGTGTAGAAGATCAGCAGCAACAAGCACCTGTTGGGCTCACATGCGCCCCCTTCAGTACAGCACGGTACTCTCTGCCTCACCTTGTGCCTTTTCACTGCAGTTTCATGTCCAATCAACAAGACTAAATATGTCACATGCATTCATTAAAGATATTAGCCAGACCGTGGAAAGTGTGGGTGTATAGTAAACGTGTCTGCAAACGTTATATTGGTGACATACAGACAGACAGCAACAAGCATGCACCAATTGCATGCATCAACCCCGTTTGTGAGGGCTAACGAAGTCCAAAGTGAGGCTTGGCTTGTCGCTGCCACACCTAGTATTTCTTCCCTGTATTTGAACAGGAAATCCATAAATCAGCAATTTTGACTATAAAAATGATTGAAGGTATTGAAATCCTACAGAAAACAAATTTATAGCAGAGACAAATTTATTTTATGTTATCATTATTTATTTTTTTTATTATTCATGATGCTTCCCCTGACCGCACATCCCAGGGTGAGTATACTATGCCAATGATATTGGACCATCAGCACCGCAACTTGTTCACTTGGTCTCTTCATTTCATTCTAGGTCCGCAGTATTCTCCGTGCGTGTACTTAAGGAATTCATTTTGCATAAATTTAAAGTTATATTCATATTATATGAGAACTCAAATTTCTGTATTTTTGATTACTGTTTACAATTAAAACTACACACACTATATTGCTCACCTTTAAAGTTAATTGTAGGAAATAGATATGCTGTTGTATATTTGTTATAAAAATGTGGAACTACAACTTTGCAGTGTTAAAGATGTAGAAATTATTTGTTGTTTTATTTTGGTGTTTGTACCGTAATCCTGGTTTGTATTTTTCAACAATAACCAACACAAGAGGGGACGCTGTTTTATTACATGGAATACTCACACACATTTAGCAATCAATCTGCAACAGTCAGAGAGGCATTCATTTTCTAACCCGCTTAGTCCTGAAAAGGGATGCAGTGATCTGCTAGCTGGTAGTATAGGGGGCAAGGCAGGAACAAACCCTGGATAGGGTACCAGTCCATAGCAGCGTAAGCACACACACACATGCACACACAAACATAAGGCAGTTTTTTATTGCCAATCCATCTAACTTGCTTGTCTTTGGACTGTGAGAGGAAGCTGGAGGACCCAGAGGAAACCCACACAGGGAGAACCCGGGACACAAACTCTTGTATCCTTACATGCATGTGAGACATTAGCGATACCACATTGTTGAACCTAAATGCAGAAGGAACTATTTTCCCTCCCCCAGTCAAAAGACATGATGTCAAGCCTATTGGTAGTTATAAATTGGCGGGAGTTTGGAAATGAGTTGGAGTGCATTCAGCAGAGGGCTGGCATCGGCTTCTGTTCAGTCCATTGGGAGGCTGTTGTGCCTTAATGCCACCTGTAGGGCAATATGATACAAAAAATGTAAAAATACAAGTTTTAAATTCAAGGCATATTTCATGTTGCATGTGGTGTCACTGAAATAATAAAGAAATCATGTCATGTCATTTTCTAACCAGCTTAATCCTAACCAGAATCACTGGGGTTGCTGGAGGAGGTCTCTACTAGCACAGGGCGTAAAGCAGGAACAACAACTGGACAGAGCACCAGTCCATCACAGGGTACACACACACAATCACACAAACACACACTAATTTAGCATCACCAATTCACCTAACTTGCTTGTCTTTGGACAGAGGGAGGAAACTAATGCACACATGGGGAGAACATTCAAACTCCATGTAGGGAGGACCTAGGACATGAACGCTGGTCTCCTTACTGCAAGGCAGCAGCACTGCCACAGCACCACCCTTTATGAAATCACTAAATACACAATGAAATAAACAAACAAAAAAATTAATGACATGAAGATACTGGATTTGGAGATGAATCAGATAGGGACATCACAGCAGTTTTAAATTTGGGGTCAATGTGTTATTTTAATTCTGTAACCTGAAATATTTGGTGTAAGAATAATAAGAAGATGGTGAGGTGCTGGAGACCAACTGAGTATACCATTTAATAAGGTACTTAAAATCGCAAGCAGAAACAATATCATGGATGTCAGCCATCTGATTGTCTCTCTCTCAGGTTTAAAGAATGGCTGTCTGCTGTGCAACTCCATTCGGTCAAAGTCCAAATTCATCAAACAATACTGACTTCTAGCAGCTTCATTCTTTAAATAGGATGCAGGCTGAAGAGGTGAAACTACCAGGTCAAAGCGAGAAATGACATCAACGTTATTTTCTCAGTGCGTATCCAGCGAGGATTTTGGCACAGACTAGCCTTCAAACCCCAAACTGCGCTGTCTGTAGAAAATTCCAGAGGGTGCAATGGTCTAGTAGAGCCTGGAAACTCTATATCCCTGAATCATTTCTTTTACTGTGGAAAAGGCAATGCCATTGGGGAACCATTTTTGGTTCCCCAAAGACTAATCCACAAGAAGGTTCCTGAAAGAACCTTTATTTATTTAGTTCTGTAATAGGCTCCATAAATAACCATGAATAGATGGCAAAAGATTTGTGAAATACCAATGGGTTCCTAATTTTAAAAGGACTCGTGCTAGAGGAGTTTCTTCTGGCTGGTTGCTCTAGCCAGTAATGACATCTCCTTCTGTGACATGTGAGGTTTTATGTCAGTTGGACAGGAAGGAGCAGGGTCAAATACCTTTACTGGGCGGCTACTCAGATTGTAGGGAAAGAAGGAGATGACAACAGTAGTGCCATCAACCCCTTTCATCTCAGTGGGTCAGTACATACCTCGACTGAGCCTGCAAGGAGGTGCATGCATGACAATATACACATTAAAAGAATGTACCCATTTGGGAATTTAACAAATACTGTTGAAATAACAAACAAGATAAATTGTGCTCCCGAATATTCCAATGTTTTACTCAGCAAATAATGCTTAATGCTGTATTGTAATAGCACTACTGAATGTTCTTAAAGATTTTTGTCAAGGTAGTATTCAGAAATCTGTGGTGGGCTGGTGACCTGCCCGGGGTTTGTTTCCTGCCTTGCGCCCTGTGTTGGCTGGGATTGGCTACTGCAGACCCCCATGACCCTGTAGTTAGGATATAGCGGGTTGGGTAATGGATGGATGGATTCAGAAATATAACGTTATCAAAACCCCTGATTAAAAGATTATTAAAAAAGATAGCAAAGATTAAAAACCTTGGTTTGTTTAGGTATATTCAAACTAGTCAATAGATAATTGGTTTCTTCTTTACTGGATCTGTTATAAAGGGTAATAGGCTGATGCTCAGGGCATTACTATATTACTACATTTTGAAAATGTTCAGAAAGGGAATTGTAATTTATTTTCATCTTCTTTCCTGAATCTGTCATGGAGAAATCTTCAGAAAAAAACAAGCAAAGTCTTCAGATCAACAGTCAGAATTTACACATTATTGCAGAGCACAGGAAACCATTGCAGAGCACATAAAGCCATCTTAGTTCATGAAATGAGACCAGTGGGCTGGGTGTGACTTGTTTTTATTTCAGTTCTAATTACCAAACATTCATTTTGTACATTTTTCATCATTCATTTTACATGTTATCTCACAACAGTGACCTTGTGCTGTACCTTTTTTTATAATCTTGCCTTGTAATATTCTTTACCCTAATAATCATCAGTCTTTTCATGACAATCATTAGAATGCAAAGGCTGGCCTAAAGGTGACCATCACATAATCATCTTTTGCATTCCTCTCGTTCTCACATTCCTAAAAATTGGTGACCTTTTAATTGATCAATCCTCATCATTAAGTTGGAACCAGAATGAACCACATATGTGAAACTAAACTGCTCAATTAATACTGTAATTGCTTGTTTGACCAGCATCTTGTTTGTCTAAAATCATAGGCAGCTGTGCTTTTAAGTGCAGCATGCAGCTTCACTGATAAGGGATATGCTGCTGGACCTGGAAGCAGGCAATTGGCCTTCAGCTGACAAGAACAGCTCTTCCCAACAAGAACAGTTCTTCCTATTGCTCAAAGCCAGCTCATATAATATGTTTTGCTATAACTTGATTCTTTAAGATATTGATTTATGAGGAATCATTGACAGATAGACTTAAATGCTATTTTATATATATATATATATATATATATATATATATATATATATATATATATATATATATATATATATATATATTGTCAACGGCACCGGCACAGACAGGCAGACATCTTGTTTTGCACAAACCACCACACGTTTATTTACACTATTTACAAATTATGGTCACAAAGACCCAGAACAATGGTCACAAAGACCCAATCCACACCGTGCACAGTACCCCAGTCAGTCAATAATCCTGGCCACAATGCCTTTCTTGGGCCGCTCCACTCTCACTGCTTCGTCCTCCTTCCACCCGACTCCAGCCCTGAATGAAGGGAGACGGCCCCTTTTATAGCTGACCCGGACGAGCACCTGGTGTTCCCGGCAGTCCTTGTTGGCCGCCCTAGCGTGGCGGAAGTGCCGGCTGTCCTCCCGGCTGCTCTCCGGGCGGCGTATAATCTTCCCCAGCACTTCCTGGTGTGGCAGGAGTGCTGGGGAAACAAGTCCCAAGGCATTGGGGCCTCCTGGCGGTGACCACGGGCTCCTACAGGAAAGGCTTCCATGCCCTTGACCCGTGGTCCCCAAAGCAACCCGAAGGCGAACCCACGTGATCCAGGCAGGGCTCTGACCCTCTTCCGGTCCCTCCTGGCGTCCCGGCCGGGTCATGGCCCCTGGCATCCCTGACAATATATATATATATATATATATATACATGCCAATGTGACAAGCATTTGAGGTAGCTGCGTCTTTAGGCAGTGGCAAGCAGCCACATACTGTCTGGCTTGCCAGCACGGTGGCTGAGCCACTGGAGATGAATGCAGATGGCTGTTTTAATAATCATATCTTAATTTCTTGTATAGCTGAAACTACTAACACAATGCAGGTTGCTTTTAAATTGATCATCTAGAATATTCATAAGCCCTAATATATAAATTTAAATGCAATTTAAAAATGTTTATGTGTTTAAAATATTTAAGCGATATCATGCAAGCTTACTTAGTTTTCTTTAAGTTTAAGAGCCTTGAAGGCTTTTTGGATTCTTCCTTAGTCTTTCGTCAGCCAGAAGGCCGGGCACAGCTGCCATGTCCCAAAACAAAAGCTTGTTCCCTTAAAAAACACAGTGTCCTTGGTTCATAGAAAACAAGGCAAGTGAAAAACAAGCAGGCCACATTAAAACCAAAAGCAGCAGCCTGTAAAATAATAGCGCGTGTCTAAGCCACTTAGAAAGATGTCAAGCATCTGCTTTAAATAGTCAATAGTTGTAAAACTAATAAAAAGGCATATTGATCCTTAATCTTAACCTCAACAAGTCTAAGAGAATTGTGTGAACTTCTAAGATTAAACCTTGCAAAACAGTCAAAGCACTAATATTTTTAGAAATGAAGAAATGACTGATAATCACTCATTATCTTGATTATGTCCATGATAGGTAACATGTAAGTCTCTAGCCCCCTGCATCTCTGAATTGCATTAAGATGGTGTGAGAATGTTATGGTTATAATAGTAATATTCTTCAATTTGAATTATTCTATGCAGAGACTGTAAAACACAATCAAGGTCACAATTGTGCAATTGATACGGTATTACAGACCCTGTGTTACAAAAATAAATAAATAAATATGTCTACCATACTGAACAATCAACCCTCTTTCTCTCCCCAATTCAGAGAGCTAAATTGCAAAAAAAAGCAAAAAAAAAAAAAAAACACCAGTCCAATACAAAGTAGTTATGCATGTATGTTAATAAGGCAGAAGAGGATTGTTAGAGATCCAGTGCGCTTATTTTAAAATTCAGTTAATAAAGTTATGGTAAATTCCAAAAAATTCTTGAACCATTCCATGCATACAATATTTCATTTATTCTTTTTTAAGGGTACAAGGAGGCTTCACCCCCCTCTCGTTTCTCTCGCCAAAAGCAAGCACTATGCGTCGTGGTAACGACAGGGTCTGAACGCACCCCAAGAAGACATGGCCACTCCTCCGAAACCCCTCTTAAATGGTGATACAAAGGGAAACAAATTTCTTTCTTTTTACCTCCTCTTTGCTCGATTAGCTGCTGGTTTGCTGCTTCTGCCATGCTGCATGATCTGTACTTTGCTAGCCTACCCCTTCCCCTGCCAGCGCTACATGCTCTTGTGAAAAGGGGGGCTGTTTTCTTAACCTCCTCTTCATTCGATCAGCTGCTGGCTTGCTGCTGCTCCTGTGCGGTGAGATCTGCATTTTGAGTGAAGCTTCAAACATTTTAAAGTCACTGCCTTGTCTCTCTTCTCCCCCAAACATCCTCAAACACTAATGGATCTCTTTTCGCTGTTATTTCAGCGTTTAATATTTTCCATTTGTTTACGCTAATGTGATCATTACTCTACGGCTATGTGCCATTGTGAAGAGGGGGGCTGAACGCACCCCAAGGAGATGTGCTCGGTCCTCCGAAACCCCTGTTTAACGGTGATACAATGGGAAGCAAATAACAGTTATTTTTTTTAACCTCCTCTTTGCTCGATCAGATGCTGGCTTGCTGCTGCTCCCATGCCACGTGATCTGCACTTTGCTCTCCTAATCCTCCCCCACCCCCCGCCAGCACTATGTACCATTGTGACGAGGAGGCTGAACGCACCCCAAAAAGATGCGGTCGCTCCTCTGGAACCCCTCTTTAACGGTGATATAATGGGAAGCAAATAACAGTTGTTTTTTTTTACTTCCTCTTTGCTCGACCAGCTGCTAAGTATGACGTGATCTGCCCATCTCGCGGAAAGTGAAAGTGTCTCTCTGTCTCTGTCTCTCTGTCTCACAAAGATCTCTCTTCAAAAGATCACATCCCGTGGCAGTCTTGTCCCAAGTTTTTTTTTTATATAATAGAAAGACATACTGTAACACATCACTTTCCCATTGAGTTTTAAAAGGTTGGTTAGAGTTCTTTTACTTAAGCATTTCATGCTATAAGTGTAGGAGAGGATACCATTACACAATGCTATCCCACTAGATATTACTGCAAATATTGTTTTGATATTAATGTTATCCAAGATTATATTGTAAAATATGTAACAATTTTAAGTTAGAATGGTCTGAGTATAGAGCATTTTTAAACATAGAGTGGTGCTTAGCTGAAATTCTTATTGAAATTCTTACCCATAACTCTCAAGATCATCTAGAGGTAAAGTTCATGAAATTAATTTATAAAATCTATTAATTGTACCAGTATCACTGTAGGGACAGACACTAATGGAAAATGTATAAAGGTATGTTGATAATTTATGACACAAGTTCTAGTCTGTATGTGGAAAACAAATATTTTGTTGCTGGAAGAACATGTTTATTATGTATTAGTTCAAAGGGTGCATAAACCACAATATCTATACTGAGATCTCTTAAGGTCAAAGTACCTAATGACTCCATAAGGTTGACTATAGAAGAAAAAAGTCAAGCGGTGCAATGCCACACTCTTGTCTACAGGTTTTCTTTTCAACATGTGGCTGTTTTAAATTTAAGTTAAATCAAGTTATATTTCACTCTTTTTGAATGAAGATTTTGCTCAATTATATAGGTATGCAATTAAAAAGATACTGGAACTTTTATAGGATATGTATGTAAATAGTGTTGATTCTTCCATCTAGAGTAAGATGAATGGAAGACTATTTATTGAATATATGTTTTATTTTTGGCCCAAAAAAGTATGTATTTTGTCTGCAAATTATTTGTTTTAAATGAATTTCATATATCAAATCATTCAGTATCAGGCAAAGCCTATTAAGTGTGCCATTAAAGTCTTACTCAATCTTTCTTTTGTTAGTTTTCTATTTTCAGCCCAGGGATGTTGGGACCTAGCCTAAACAAGTTTAAGTCAGATTGAGAATATATCTATCCATGTATTTATATATTTATTTTAATTCCATTTTGAGACAAGAAATGAAAATCTGTTATACATTTTAAGACAGAGATTCCAAATAAAATTATGTTTGGGAAATTTACAGAAATAAAATATATTATAAAGCACACACTCTAGGGACAATTATGAACAGCCAATACACCTAACCTGCATATCTTTGGGAGGAAACGGGAGAAAACCCACACAGACACGGGGAGAACATGCAAACTCCATGCAGCAAACCCAGGTCCCCTTACTGCGAGGCAGCCTCTGTGCCATCACTATTATGATTCCCATTTTTAACATTGTATATTATTTGCAGATTCTAAAAACTTAAGGTGCTTAATTAGTACTCAGATCCTTAAAGTCCAGGTGGGTCACAAAGATTGGCTCTTGCCTTACACCTGAGACTTCAAAACTGAGCAGTCATAAACTGGATTGAGAAAATTGGAGAAACTGTTTTTTTGGTCTACTAATGATTTATGTTTTGATTTGGCAGGTGGTAATAATCATTGGGTGGCACAGAGGCTGCCTCGCAGTAAGGAGACCAGAGCTCACATCCTAGTTCCTCCCTGCATGGAGTTTGCATGTTCACCCCGTGTCTGTATGGGTTTCCTCTGCATGCTCCAGTTTTCTCCCACAGTCCAATGACATGCAGGCTAGGTGAATCGACGATCCTATATTGGCAAAAGTGTGTATTTGGGGTTGATGTGTGTGTGTGTTCACCTTGCAATGGACTGGCACCTGTCCAAGGCTTGTTCATACCTTGCAACTTATGCTATCTGGGATAGGCTCCAGTATACCACCACAACCCTGTTCAGGGCTAAGCAGGTTAGAAAATTAATGAGTGACAATAATCATTCCAATGTACATTTCAATAAAATTTTTGATAGCACTACATACAGTATATTCAAAAAGCATTCAGACCACTTTACTTTCTGTTCACTTTATTGTGTTCTAGATTTAGTTTTAAATGGATACATTTGCCATTTGTAGCCTTCAAACTATATTTAATAATGACAAAGTGAAAATATTTTTCAGAAAGTTTTGCAAATATTTTAAAAATAAGAAACTGAAATTTCATCTTTATATAAGTATTCAAATCCTTAATTCGGTACTTTGCAGAACAGTACATTTTCAAGTCCCTGCACAGATATTCTATGGGGTTAAAATCAGGGCTGTGTCTGAGTCACTCAAGGACAGTCAGAGACTTGTCCCAAAGCCACTACAGAATTGTCATGTTTGTATACTTTAGGTCATTCTCGTGCAGAAAGGTGAATCGTTGCCTCCATAGGAGTAGGCTTACTTGAAGGATCTCTCTGTATTTGGCTGTATTCATCGTTCCCCTAATTCTGACTGGTTGACCTGTTCTTGCCACTGATCAGCACCCCCATAGCAAGATGCTGCCACCACCATACTTCACCGTAGGGATGGTACAAGAGAGGTGATGAGCAGTGCCTGGTCTTCACCAGGCATAGTGCTTGAAGTTACATTTTTGTCTCATCAGACTAGAAAATACTTACTTCAGGCTTTCATAGTAATTTAAATGCCATATGACAAACACTAAACAAGAGTTACAGGAGAAAGCTTGCATTTGTAATCCATTTAGTTAGCCAATAAAAGGTGTCATTTCAATTTCTCCTGTATCAATCTATGGCTAACACGGTACAACACTCTACTGCCAAGCAAGAGTTACTCACTCTACCATAAACGCCTGATTGATGTAGTGCTGCTAAGATTATTGTCCATCTAACAGTTTCTCCCTTCACAGCAGAGAGAACTGAATGTCAATTAGAGTAATCATCGGGTTCTTACTCAGTTTGGCCAAACAGCCAACTCTAGTAAGTTCTTCCATTTCACAATAATTGAGAAAACTATGCTCCTGGGAGCACTCAAAACTTTAGAAATAGTTTTATCCTTACACTGATCTTTGTCTCACCAATTATTTTGAAACATAAATTAAAGATTCTTCCTTGATTTTATGATCAAGTAAATGTAGAACTATGTCAAGAAATTTTAACATAATTCAACTTTTCACTTTTCTTTTTTAGTGAAATTTTCTTTTGATGACAATTCATTGACTCAGATCTGTCATTCAAGTTCAATAACCAACCATGGGGAATCAACCATCAGAAAGCCATGGATGTAACTGTTGTGTCTGTGGTACTAGGCTTCCTCCTTGCACATCATTTGATAACTTTAGAAAGGATTGGAAGGAGGGATATTATGTCTACATTTACAATGGTGGCCAATATTACAGAGAAGTTGGAGCAGACAATCAATACAAGTGCCCTGACTGCTTCTATCGGCCAATAAGAGAACGACTTGAAAGAGAAGAAATGGAAAAAAAGAAACGTGAAGAGGAAGAAAGAAGGAAAAGGGAGGAAGAAGAGCGGAGGCAAAGAGAAGAAGCAGAAAGACAAAGAAGAGAGGAAGAGGAAAGACGAAGAAAAGCAGAGGAAGAACAAAGGAGAAGACAGCAAGAAGAGGAGAGACAGAGAAAAGAGGCAGCAGAAAGAGAAAGAAAAGCAGAAGAGGAAAGGAGAAAAAGGGAGGAAGAAGAAAGAAGAAAACTTGCTGAAGAAGAAAGAAAAAAAAGAGAAGAAGCAGACAGGAAAAGAAGGGAAGAAGAGGCAAGACAAAAGAGAGAAGCTGAAGAAAGGGAAAAACGGGAGCTTCAAGAGAGGCTGGATCAGACGCTTAAGAATGCTAAGGCCAAATCAGAACAGGAAGAAGGCATAACCCGTGAGAAGATGGAGCAGAAAACCACAACAGACATTGTAGTCAGCCAGTTTGATGAGTTTGAAACTATCAAGGTTCACCTTGAGAATCGTGAAAATGATAATGAAAACCTCATAGATGTATTATGTGCCAAGAGTGGAATACCACTTTCTAACATGAAATTAACTGCACTCACCCCAAAGCAAGTGGAGAGTCTTTCCAAATCTCTGGAAACATTGCTTTTCCAAGATTGGCCTTCAAATCCCCCAGGCAGACTCGCTCTTGTCCATACACAGGTGCTGCTCACAGAACTTGTGCTCACAACTCTTAAAATGGAGGACAGCAGCTTGCAAGAGGTTGTCACCAACCAAGCCCAATATCTGGTAGAGACAATAAATAATGCTGGAGAAAATATAACTGAAATGTTTCATTTCACACAGGCTTTGCTGAAAGTACATAAAAGAATGCTGGAAAGCACATATCAATGTAATGTTGTAAAGATTACTAAGCAGATAACAAAGACAGAGAATCTTCCTGCAGAGGAAGTCTTTCTCTTGAAATTTCTAGAAATTCTACAAAAGTGCCTGAGAGAAGTCAATGAGCCAAAATATGGAAAAGAGATCACAAGTGTGGAGAAAAAGTGCTATGAGGTCTTGCTAAATGCAGCAACTCGATCCTATAATGAGGAAGCATACTCTGAACTGACCTGTAGACTTCTGAGGATTGTCCAGTCCAGCCTATGGCAGCCCAATGAAGCTATGGATTTTATGTATGACTTAGTAAAGAGCTGCAATGATCCTGTCCTACTCACGAAGGTGCTACATCTGATTGAAATCTACCGTGTCCCTCCAACCTGGAAAGATGAAAATGGTAAGAAGATCACTGACCACCTTGGAACAGAAATTCTGTATCAAGAATTTGAAAAGAACATGAAAAAAGAACCAGAAAAATCACTTGATACTGTTCTGGAAGAAATTAAAAAGACTGGAAGCATTGACATTCAAACTCTTGAAAAGGTGCGCTGCATTGTTTCAGGCATCCAAAAAAGAATTGCTGCACTCTCAGTGAGTGAACGTGGCATACTTGAAAATATACCAAAAGGTTCTCTGAGTAACAATAAAAATGCTCAAGACCTTGAAAAGATTTTATTCACGTTATGCAAAGGAGTGTTTAAAGTGAATAACTATTACCCAAGGGTGACACAGATGGTCACATGGTGCCTGCTAGCCTTGTCAAAATACAGTAACTTACTTGAGGTTGGCACTGGAGAAGGGAAGTCGTGCATCATAGCAATGTTTGCGGCCTTGCGAGTGCTGATGGGACAACAAGTGGATGTTGTTTCCAGTTCTTCTGTACTCTGTGAGCGAGATACAGAAGACTGGAGCCCCTTTTATAAGCTTTTTAGCATCACAGTGGATGTAAACACTAATAAAACCAAAGATGAAGAGAGAGCCATCTGTTACAAAGCTGACATTGTCTATGGTACAGTAGAGACTTTTGCAGCTGATTACTTGCGCCAGACTTTTGAGTTAAAACAAGTACGACCCAATCGTCAGTTTCACTGTATCATTGTGGATGAAGTGGATTCTTTGCTGTTGGATCGAGGAGTGCAGCTCACTTACTTGTCAAGTGATATGATAAGCCTTCAGCATCTTAACACAATCCTAGCCATGATCTGGAGTGTGGTAAATCAACATGGTTTGGTTGCCACAGAAAACAAAGTATTTATTCGTGGCCCTCCTGTACCTTTTTACAAAGGCATATTTGATTGTCTAAGTGGAGATAACCTGGGTCTAGAAGAACCAATTGATATATTGGAAATTGCAGAGCAGAACGGCCTTGTTCCATCTGGATTTTCAAAGGAAATTGGAGCCAGTGACAAAGATAAACTTAATGAGAAACTGAAAACTATTCCCCAGAATGCCATGTTAAAGTTTTTCAGTGTCCTTGAAGATTACGTTCCATATCACTTTTCAACATACATTCAAGACGCAAATGGAATACTTCAGCTGACTACTGATGACAACACTCCTGGACTTCCTTTCCTTGTGCTGGACAATGGACTCTGTTGTTTGCTTTGTGATTCAGATGAACAGCTCTGGGAGCCAGTTCGCAGTTATGTATTGGAACATCTCCAGTTCACGCCTTGTACCAACAATGATGAGAAACATAACATCCCAGGTTTTTTTAAAAACCTTGTTGAAACAAAAATTCAGACATGGGTAGAAAATGCATTTTTAGCAATCAAGCTGCAGCCAGACAGGGAATATGTTGTCAAAGGTGACTGCATCCTGCCAGTGGACTTCAAATCTACTGGGATTATTGAACTGAACAAAAAATGGGGAGATGGCCTGCAGCAGTTTCTCGAAATGAAGCATCAGACAAAGATCAGCACCATGTCCACAATAACTAATTTTATCTCCAATGTCTCTTACTTCAATAAGTATCAAGGCCAAATTTTTGGCACAACTGGAACTCTGGGCACTGATGCAGATATTCAATTTCTGTCCAAACTCTACCCAAACCTTACCACTTGCCGTATCCCTACATTTAATAGAAGAAAGTTATTTGAAGTTCAAGGAGAGATGACAAACACTTCAGAGGAATGGAAAAAGAAAATCTGCACTACAGTTCAGGGACAGATCTCTCCCAGTTCAACTGGAAAAGGCAGAGCTGCTCTAGTGATTTGCGAGAGCATCAACAGAGCCATTGAAATTGAAAAGGCGCTGAAACCTTTTGTGCATGGCCAGCTGAAACTCTATATACGCAGTGACAATGACAATGCAAAAATTTTAGATGCTGAGTTGGCACCTGGAGATGTGATTGTCGCCACTAATTTGGCAGGCAGAGGAACAGACATCAAAGTGTCTGGGGATGTCAATAACAGTGGGGGACTCTTTGTGGTTCTCACCTTCCTTTCCCAGAATGCAAGAGTGGAACTTCAGGCTTTTGGTCGCACAGCTCGAAAAGGAAAGCCTGGCTCAGCTCAGCTGATTGTGTGCAGTAACCACATGCCAGAATACCTTGGTGAGGTCAACACTCTAGGTGCAGCGAAAAAGATCAGAGATCAAGTAGCAAAATCACGTGTGCTACACTACTTAGATGATGATATTCCAGAGATCTTCTTAAGAGAAGAGTTATTTTCCCAGTATTGCAAGATTTTACTTTCTGTGTACAATGAGATTGAAGATGTGGAGGATGAGAAGGCAACAGTAGCTGTTCTAAATGAATACTGGGGAATATGGCTGCAACTCAAATCTAAGCCAATACTGGAATTGAAGAGAGATGAGCTGTTGGCTTCCTTGGCTTCTGATATTGCAAAGGCCAAACAACAGTGCAAAACAGAAGAATCTCCATGTTCTAGCATCTATCAGTACATCCGGTTTGGCAACAAAGAACTTTTTGATGAAAAATTTGAACTCAGCTCCCGGTTGTTTGAAAAAAGCATGGCTCTTGATCCATCTTGGGCTTCTATTGCTTTTTACAGCCATGCCTACTGCACAATAAAGCTGTCAAAAGACAATTACTTAAACAAAGCAATGGAAGATTTGGAAAAAGCAAAAGAATCTCTGGCCAATTTCAAAGAGCAATGTGTGGTGACCTTGCAGTTAGTTAAACTTGCTAGTAAATCCAAAGAGAGTGAAGAAACCACCAGATTCCAGAATCACATAATGACAAGATGCCAAGTACTTGATTTCTTTAATAAAAACATTGAGGAAGCCATTAAGAAGCTGAAAGAGATCAAGGATAAGGGAAGGGATGCTATTGTGGAAGAAACATCCGTTTTTGCACTGGTCCCAGATGCACAGTCTGAAGTTCATCAAGAACTCTATGAGTTTTACAAACTGGGCCTGGTCAACATCTATACTGTTAAGGAGAAGCCCAGATTCTGTTGGGAGGGTCTGGTTGTCTTCCTCCTGGGAGTTTTACAGCTTGTTGCAGGAATTATTCTTACTGCTGTAACTTGTGGCACACTAGCCAACATTGGTATGGCATTGATTAGTGAGGGAATATCAGACTGCATCAGTGGTGCCGAAGCCATGATAACTGGAGAATTCAGCTGGGCATCGTGGGCCATTGAGAAAGCAATTTCTGTTGGTCTCTCCTTGGTCAGCTTTGGAATTGGCAAGGTTATTGCCAAAGGCGCTAAAGCAACAATGACAGCAATCAAACACATTGGTAAGAAATTTGAAAGCTTTGCCCAAAGTACTCAGCAAACAGATCAAGACTGGGCTTAAGCAGGCTCTAAAGGATAACATAAAGAATGTTCTTAAATATGCTGGCAAAGAGATTGCGATTGAGGTCCTTAGTAAAACAGAAGATATAATTTTGGATAAAATTGTGGAAGAAATTAAAAATAAGGCCAAGGAAGCAGCAGTTGAATCAGTGCAGAAGAATATGAAACAGGAGCCCTTAAAGCCTCTGGCAAATACTGTGGTGCTGTCCCATCTAAAGGACGGCATGCAAGTGAATGTCCTGTTGTCAGAAAGCATTAGTACAGAGAGAATGAAGAATATCTTTAAGGAAGTTGCCGATACAGTGTTGGAATCAAATAAGGAGGGTCTGGAGTGGCAGGAAAAACTGCATTCTTCAATGCTTGAGGTCCTTGGTAATGCTTCTGAAGCGGCTAAAGGAAAAGTTAAAATTGCTCTGGGTATCATCCAAGCAACTTATTTGACTGCTTTGGCTTCAGATGCCATAGCTTCAGTCGTCACTATGTCTAATCAATTTAATGGAAAATACTGTGAGGATCTTGAGAAAATGATTAAAGAAAACAATATGGCAGAAAAATCACAAAAAATAGTGTTAACCACAGATGAATCCAAACTGTTAGATGGCTTTAAAGGGGAGCTGGCTATTGAAGTTGCAGGATCACTAGTGGATGTGCTTACTTTGGTTTTCCAGCAGAAATTCTCCAACCATCTTGTGAAATTTGCTCAAAATAAAGTTAATGGTAAAATTAATAAATTTATTGAAGATAAGATAAAAGTGGATGCTGATACTTTCATAAAGTCTAAAGAAGTTTCCACTGGAAATGTTGTAGATTACAAGAAAGATCTCACACCCATTGCAAAAAAATGCAGAAGGCTGTTAAAGACTATGCTGCTGATATTCAAAATACTAAAAGATCAGCCACTGTGGTTGACATTCGTGTGTTAGCTGAGGTCACAGGAAAAAGGATTGTTGTTCTCTCTGATAATAAAGGTGACATGAGAAAGATCCAAGCATTGAACCCCAATACGAAAACCATCACTGGTACCATAAGTGTGATTTACCGACCCAAGAGTGAGCAGTACCCCAATGGCCATTATGATGTGTGCATTAAAGGGAAAGTTGTAACTGTATCTGGTGATGGAAAGGTCTATACAGCTGTGGCTCGAGGGCTTGACCCTGATGGGTCAGAAAGCAAGGTAACTGAAAAAGCCACAGAGCTAAAGGCACTGAGCTCCAAAACTTTAACGGAGAATGTGTCTCAGTGGAGTGTAGTTATTCAGCGTAAAAAGTGGGTGGATGAGTTCAGAGGAGTAAGCATTAAACCTTAAAATATTGAGGCATTAGCTTAAGCAGGGTTTTCTGGTCACAACTATATCAGTTTAAGGCATTTATGCATAATCAGTAATCTAATTCTTAACTCTTTCATTAGAATTATTCAAAAAGTAAATTTTAAATGCTAATTATATAGTTCTAAAAATGAAATTGTTGTTTCTCATTTATCACAATTTTTCTAATAAAGGGTAAAGAAATTTGAAATGACAATTCCAAATAATGATTGAGCATATTTCTAAGTGTTTATGATACAAATAGTCAATTTCTGAAACTGTGTTCCTAATTATTTTACTTCCCTTGGTGTTTTTGGTATTGTATATTGTTCAGTAGACTCTCTTCATTGGTTAAAATCAAATTAGGTATTGGCAATGATTTAATTAAATGATTGAAAAGACAGTGAAAATCGTTTTTATGAAATTCCTTCTTAAGATTTGATTCACCAGCATATATAGTAGACTCTTTGCCCACAGTATTATATGAAATATAGCGACTTTCTGAGTTTCAAATCCTTTCAACCTCATTTGGATATTTCATTTTCCTTCAACTGGTAGTCGTGAGTTTCATTACAGTGAGGTCACACTATGCTGCACTTCAAACACATCAAAAGTTCAGAGTTAGGAACGTTCATGTTTTATCAGCATTACACCACTTCACTTTTGATGGCTAAGGCTCATTTTCTTTTCTAATTTTACAGCCCATCTATGAAGAAACTTGTAACTGTAGAGTGCTATGTAACTCAACTATCAGATCAATGATTTTATTAACAATGCACAGAAAGAAAAAATAAAATAATTTAAACTTAGCCTTCCCAATCTAATTGTTTGTCTTTCATTCCAAATAAAGCCAGTTAACAAATTAATAAATAAGTATTTAATTTACTAATTTCCAGAAAGGATAGAAAGCTTAACGTGAATATAATACACTTCAGATATTTGAAGACATGTTATTTAGCTCTGCACAGGTGCTGTGTCATCCTGGAGCTGACTTTGAATCAGGTTTGCCCCTCATGATCTAACACTCTCTTTCTAAATTCCTGTATTTTACATTTGTCTTTCTGACTTAGATTTTTGGTTTTCCTTTTTGCATTATTATGTAGTGAAATCCTACTTATTTATTGCCATATATTTGATGCTTTTACTGTTTCCTGCTATGTATTTATCTTTATCCTTTTTTTTGCAATAAAATCAATATACATTTTACTGAGCACTGCTCGATTTTAGCATTACCATTTAAAAAATCCAGATGTTGATGCTTTAGACCAGGAATTTACCACAAAGTGAAATATTTCTGTGTGTTAAACTTGTAGTTCTAAACATTCAAAGCTAAAAAAGTTGAAGTGAGTGACTCTGGTCTTCAATATCGTCATTGGACATGTTTATGTAACAAACTAAAAGTCATTATAACAAAAAAATTCAGAACTATGGTAATTATATTCTATTATCTTTAATTAGAAGAAGTCCAGCTAATGCTTGCTGTAATGGATGCTTAACATACTAGCAAAAAGCAGTAGTTTCTCAGAGATGTCAGGTTTAAGAAGTAGAAGTCTGTTAATTTTGCTAATGAAAATATGTGTTAAACAAATTATCCTCATTCTCTGTCATTAGCTTTTTTCAAAGGTGGCAAAATGCTTTTTAATTTTTCTACTTGTCTTGCATTATTGCTGTCTTTCATATGAACTAACCTTTTTGTGTCTCTTTTTGATTTCTGCCGGCACCTGATGCTGTCAAGTTAGGCTCTGGTAGATTAGGCATATCTAGATAAGCAGATCAATAGCTGGATGGAAAACATTGCCATAAAATGAAATACATTTCTGGTAGAGTTCAACTTGGAGGAATCCTAATTAATTTTTGAACATTTCTTAATAATCATGTAATAATTATAATTATTATAATTATTAATAATTATGTAATGTGTTGTTTAAAAAGGTACACAATCAAGTGGACCATTCAATTTTAAAAACATTTGGTTATTAGCAAATCTTTTTATCTTCATGAATGAATTAATGAATTGTATGCTTTTGAATAATCTAAATAAATACAATTAAAATCATACATGTTCAAGTGTATTCTGTAATGCATAATATTTATTATATACTAGCTATGCTTTCCTATCGAAGAGAAATAATAGAACAAGGAGTGTTCCTCCTGTGCTTCTCCTCAGTATCGCCATATGCCTCTGTTCCCCTACATGTATCCTCAGTATTCTTCCTACACCTTCCCTTAGTATCCC